>NC_134776.1:300000-390000 GCF_050436995.1 Anticarsia gemmatalis
CAGACACAAATTAGTAGGTCCCCATCATCGTTTACACAAGGTGCACAATTCGTTTGTAGGTCTCGGCATTCGTTTCTTCAACAAGCTTCCCAAGCACATCATGGATTTACCCCTGCCAAAATTCAAAGTTGCTGTTAAGGAACATCTCGTTAGGAAGGCTTATTACAGAGTTGATGAGTATCTAAACGACAATAGCTCTTGGGATTAGTCGCTCGCTTGATTAGGATTCTTTGACATTAGGGAACTTTGCTATAAATTGTATAAACTCAGTAGCAGTAGGTCTAATATTGTAAAATATGGGCAATTAATGATGCAATTAGGTGATGTTACGTACAATTTGATGTTATTCATAAAACTGTCACTTTTTTTCTTTTATAATGTTCACAACCAGTGTGCTCACTTGCTGCCCATATTCTTATTATCACATGCTAGTAGGTGCTCCCAACATACGGTACGATCAGAGACTAATAAATAATCTAGCTATATTAATTTAACTTAATTGACGTTTAGTCTATATCGCTGATTGTTGGCAGCTCCTCGCATGGTCAATTATTGTATCAACCACATTGTAAAACTTTTGGCGATTGAAAAGAGTGGCCGTGAGTTTCTCGCTAGCTCTTCTCATAAGGCTCTACCCCCTTTCCGAGCTAGTGGTAGATTCAGTAATTGTAACGACTATCATAAGTGTCAATATTTGACCTAAATGAATAAATGATTTGATTTTGATTTTGATTTTGACCTATTCCTTGTGTAACATTTCAGAGTCAGCTCGGGCGCGCCAAGCTCCCTCTCGTGGACTCAATGAGCGGGCAGGGCAAGGGTGTCACGTTCGCCGACGTGGCGGGGCTCAGGGAGGCCAAGATTGAGGTCATGGAGTTTGTCGACTACCTCAAGAGACCTGAACATTACAAGAGTTTGGGTGCCGAGGTAACGTGAAATATAAAATCCCATTTATAATAAAATCAGAACATCCTTATTCGTGAAATTCCTCTGTGGCGCGCTCGGTAGTGTGTGCTGCTGCCGTACGAGAGGTTTTATGTTGGAATCCTGGGTCGGGCTAAAAAGTCTCCTCTGAAATTTTCTGTTAAGAATTTCTTAGAAACTGCTCGGAGTTACGAAGTTGAGGTTCATCTGGTTACCATAGTACAAGCTCTGCTTAGTTTGGAATCGGTTAACTTTGTGTGAGATGTCCAACAATATTTATTTTATTTATTTAACCGAACTAAATGTTAGTATCAAAATTTATTACCCTTTTTCAAAAATTTATAAAACTTTGTAGTTTTTCCTTCTCAGGTGCCCAAGGGAGCGTTACTACTAGGTCCTCCAGGTTGCGGCAAGACGTTGTTAGCTAAGGCGGTGGCGACGGAGGCCAACGTGCCCTTCCTGTCTATGAACGGATCTGAGTTCATCGAGATGATCGGAGGACTTGGCGCCGCTAGGGTCAGGTAAATATTATATTTATCTATTCTTTGATATATCATCTTTACCCCTATATTACAATAGGGGTAAAGGTGATGAAGGGGTAAAGGTATACACTAAGTATGACATTCATTGTAAAACGAAGTATGAACCAGGAATTTCACACACAATTTCATCTTCTAATTAAAGTAATGATCCTCTTACGTTCATTCTACCAGTAGTTCCTGAGATTAACGCGTTCAAACAAAAAAAACAAACAAACTCTTTAACTTTATAGTTAGTAGTAGTAGTATATATATATATATATATATATATATAATAATCTTCAAGTCTTATACTAAATCTGTATAGATATAGTTAAAATTCATAAACAGAGAAATCCCCAACCAAAAAATTAGTCACCACGACATAAGCCTAAAAAACAAACTTAGATCTGACAAATGAAAATAATAATAGCCAAATTATATAAAACAATAATTTAATAGTTAATAATCAATTATTGGAATAAGACTTGCACTTATTCAATTCGATTACATTTATCAAACAACAAAACCGACTCAACTTACTTGTACAGCTTGTACCGATTGAGTTCAACTACACATATTCGGTTTTGCAACCCAGCTAAGCCGATTAAGATCACCCGTTTAACGTTAACGGTACGTAAAAGTACCAGACAATTTATCAACAGCTGCAAATTTTCCAACCAACGCTATGGAAGCAAGGTTTACTCTCCAGGTTTCCAGTAAAAATGACCCTGTCCAATCAATAGGATGGCCACAGTGTCTAAGTTAACCTTACCTCAATACTGACCAATTTATTATCAACCCTAATTTACAGGCGTTACTCCGTCCGGGGCGCTTCGACCGTCACATCCTGATCGACCTGCCGACGCTGCAGGAACGAGAGGAGATCTTCGAGCGACACCTCAAGAACATCGTGCTCGAAGATCTACCCGACTACTATGTTAGATGGTAACATACATAATATAACACATTATAAAGAAGTAAATAGGGTAGTAGTTACTGAATAAAATCTTGAGTTCAGTTACGAAAACTATTTTCATAACTGAATAGAACACAGTGCTGCGAGATAGCAAAGGATGAATCCCATTTGAATTCTTTGTTTTAGTATTCTATTATAATAGCAAGTCTGAAATAAGCTGCAAGCAAGTTGTATATATTTGAATTTCAATATAAGCACGAAAGTAGTTGGTTCTACGTTAAATACGGTCTGCTACACGATAAGCCCAGGAAATATGGTACAAATAAGAGTATACTAGCATAAAATATAAAAACCATGAAATATGAAATCCTGTACCGTTATGGACTTATAGAGATAGATTTAGATTTCTTATCAAAATGCTTATATACCACTGGTTAAAATATTGAATATGTTATGCAGAGTTTGTAGAAGAAAACTTGTGTGTTATGTAGGTCTTCAAAATCAGAGATTATTGTATGCTTATTGCTCACTGTATCTTGAATCTCCCACTTACCATGTGGACTATGGGAAGATTCATTGCAGTTCAGCCAATGTCCAGTTAGTCTGTTATTTCTTTATCAAATATCAGCGTCTGACCTAAGTAAATATAGGATTTAATTATGATATGCTATAATTAAGATGAGAAAACAGAATTGAATAAGTCATCTGTTATGATGAAATTCAATTAAATAATTAACATGACTTTCTCTTTTCTAATTAGTCTGCAAAAGCGGTATGTATTACTAATACTATGTGTCTATATATATATGTTATTCTTCAATTGGCCATGATATTATTTTACAAAAATATATTTAGATGGTATGAAATATATATTATTATAGTAGGATAGTTATATAATATATGCGGATGTTATATAATATATTGTATGTTTTTTATTTGAGCACTATTATAATATGTCTTGATTACAATGATTTATTTTCAAATGTATCCCTGTTATATCGTTGTGTTTACATTTTAATTTTGTTTGTTCCCCGACAGGCATGCGCTGTTTGTAAACTTTTTATGTTCTTGTTTAATGTGGAACTTCTGTAATGCGACAAATGTTTTTAGGTTAAAACTTATGTATAAAAATAAGGAAAAAGAAAGGTAAAAATTAAGAACTTATCAATGTTCCATATTTGAGAATGTAAATCTATACTAATATTATAAAGCTGAAGAGTTTGTTTGTTTGTTTGTTTGTTTGTTTGTTTGTTTGAACGCGCTAATCTCAGGAACTACTGGTCCGATTTGGAAAATTCTTTCAGTGTTTGATAGCCCATTTATCGAGGAAGGTTATAGGCTATATATCATCACGCTACTACCAATACGAGCAGAGTAGCAGTAAAAAATGTTACAAAAACGGGGAAAATTATAACGCATTCTCTGTTATGTGACGCAAGCGAAGTTGCGCGGGTCAGCTAGTATTCAATATAAGTTAATATATAAGTTCTTTACAAAACGTCTCGTGGCATGATACCATTGTATTTCTGTTATTTTGTTATGACTTAATGACTATGAAAGCACTAATGTCACAATCACACAAGAGTCGTGTAATCTATACTAATATTATAAAGCTGAAGAGTTTGTTTATTCGTTTGTTTGTTTGTTTGTTTGTTTGTTTGTTTGAACGCGCTAATCTCAGGAACTACTGGTCTGATTTGAAAAATTCTTTCAGTGTTAGATAGACCAGTTATCGAGGAAGGCTATAGGCTATATATCATTACGGTACGACCAATAGGAGCAGAGTAGCAATAAAAAATGTTACAAAAACAGGGAAAATTTTGACCCATTCTCTTATGTGACGCAAGCGAAGTTGCGCGGGTCAGCTAGTCTCTTATATTTCCTTTATATCTAACTAGCTGACCCGCGCAACTTTGCTTGCAACATAAGAGAATGCGTCAAAATTTTCCCCGCTTTTGTAACATTTTTTATTCGTACTCTGCTTCTATTGGTCGTAGCGTGACGATATAAGCCTATAGCCTTCCTCGATAAATGAGCTACTGAAAGAATTTTTCAAATCGGGTCAGTAGTTTCTGAGATTAGCGCGTTCAAACAAACAAATAAACAATCAAACAAACAAACTCTTCAGCTTTATAATATTAGTATAGATGCTTATTCAAACGTATATTTAAAAAGTAAAACACTCTTTTTGACTGACTTTCTTAAAAGAGTAACTTTATAACTCAACACATCATATTCTAACGCCGTATAACCATATGTTCTAGGCTAGCGTTCCTAACGCCGGGGTTCAGCGGCGCGGACATAGCGAACGTGTGCAACGAGGCGGCCCTGCACGCCGCCAGACACAAGCAGAACATTGTTAAAGCTGCCGATCTTGAGTATGCTGTGGAGAGAGTTGTTGGTATGTCACAATAAACTTTGTCTATTTCATATTTATGGTGATTGAAAGTCCACCCAACTTTTAGTAATGGCTTTAGGCAATCACTGGGAATCTTTCACTGTTATGTTTGTTTACTGTTAGGGTAGTCAGGATATAAAATAAGTTAACATGAAGTTTGTTTTTGAAAGCGCTCGTGACTAAGCAACTATAACCGCACGTATCGGTCTCCCAGACTAGGTGTTCAGTGGATGGGTGAACATATTATACATGCCGAATTTTCCGAGATTCGGAAGGCAAATTAAATTGTGGATCCCGGTAGTGTAGTCAAGGGCTTGAAAGTCTGACAACCAGTCTTACCGAGGGCTATCGTGTTATAACCCAGGGAACTGGGTTGTGAAGGTTTGATAGGCAGTCGCTCAATGTAAAATATTTAAATTCCGTTGCATCCGGTGAGACTGGAAGCCGATTCCAGCGCTGTTGGAAACTGTTTTCCCACCTACTTTTGTATCTATTAAAATTTCGTACTTTTCTATTTTTCGTTGCAGGTGGTACAGAGAAGCGCAGCCACGCGATGTCGCCGGCAGAGAAGCGTATAGTGGCGTACCACGAGGCGGGCCACGCGCTCGCCGGCTGGCTGCTCGAACATACTGATGCGCTGTTGAAGCTCACCATCGTGCCCAGGACTAACATGGCGGTTCGCGCAGAACTCCACCTCCGACCAGAAACTTTACTCTAAGGAAGAGGTATCATTATAAGTTTATTGTTAAAATACGCAACAGAATAGAAGCATCTTTTTCCACAGCGCGTTCCTCTAGATTCTTCACGATTTATAAAATGTATACAATATTTTTAAGTGAGTCAGCTGATACAAGACTCAAATGTCAAACTTATAGCCTGACAAACAGTCGAGGCTCGCGGTAAGGTTGCTTAACTTATCAACTGGTGTGCAGTTGATAAGTTCAGCAACCTTACCGCGGACGTTACCTAAATGAGTGGCCAACGCCATTTGAGCGACTTGAACAGTTGAACTTTGACTCTGGGTTAACCTTTAGCCAAAATCATGTCTTAAAATTTCTATAGGTGTAATCAAAATATCTCTCATTTTAGTAAGCTACCACACTACTCAATATTCTTTTAACAGAACAAGCTTATTTTCCTTTAACAGTACGAAATAATATATTGTTGTTTGTTGTATGTTGTCAGTTGTTCGACCGCATGTGCATGGCGCTGGGCGGGCGCGCGGCCGAGGCGATCACCTTCAACTCCATCACGAGCGGCGCGCAGAACGACCTCGACAAAGTCACCAAGATCGCCTATGCACAGGTATTTATATACATAAGACTACGATAAATACAAACCACGTGTACTTGTTTATTTGAAATGTCTACACATGTCTAAAATGTTAGCTAAGAAATAGCTTGTTAGCTAAGCTAGCTAGAAAATAGTCGTTGGTCCGTGGTCTCGAAAATACTAAAGATAGCTGCATCTTTGCAAGGTTCATGCGGTTTTCTTACTTTTGACACACGAGACCAATACATATTTCAATATGAATTGTATTATAGTTGAAAACATATTTAAAGACTGGGAATGTGCTATATTTTTTATAAGTATTGTACCATTTTGCTGCTTGCGTAGATCATAAGTATCTGATATTATATTCTGTGCTTTGCCATCATAATTTTAATTTGTAACATATATTTAGAAAGCTAAGCATTCATTTTTAATTAACAAAATTATTCCAAGCTGGCGATAAACTACACGAATACAACAAAGAAAATGCGTACAAAGATAATGCTGGCGACACTTATTTTGAATACTAACACTTTTCAGTATCTATGGCATAACTACAAGATGCAACCTTTTTACACACTATGTTATATATTCAGCAATGCACTATTCATAAACTTAACAAAATAATACGAAAATACACGAGCCATCTTCACCTTATTACAACCATAATTTTACTGCATTTAAGTATTATTTTATAAGAAAAAAAAGCTTTATACAAATGCTAAGCGTAACTAACTAGCAATTGTAACTATACTATTTATCTTTACAAATAAATAGCAAATGCTGTAACCAATATTCTTCTCTTCTTCAGATCCGCGTGTACGGCATGTCGCCGCGCGTGGGGCTCGTGTCGTTCCCGGACACGAAGGAGCGCGGCCGCAGTCCCTTCAGCAAGGCGCTCAAGGAGCTCATGGACCTGGAGGCGCGCAAGCTCATCGCGGACGCCTACTACCGCACGGAACAACTGCTCAAGGATAATGAAGATAAACTTAAAGATGTTAGTACTACATCTAATATATAAAATTCTCGCGCCACAGTTTTCGTTGCCATACTCCTCCGAATCGGCTAGACCGGTTCTAATGAAATTTTGTGAGCATATTGAGTAGGTCTGAGAATCGGCCAACATCTATTTTTCATACCCCTAAGTGACATTTTTTTTATTCATGTGGCAAAACAACGTTTGGGTCAGCTAGTTTTACTATAGCAATTGAAATTTTCTTGGTATTCTAAGGCTTGTTTTACACGCACCACAACCACACTACGACGCAGCGACAAAATGTGCCGCTGCAGCCTTTTGCAGTTGTGTTGTAGTATTGTCGAAACATGCGTGGCCGGCCGCTAGTGCCGCGGTGCCACCTGTAGAAAGTTACGTTACCGTCGAGATGTGGTTGCGATGTGGTCACACTTTCCTAGTATGAAACACGTGGTCCATAACAACAGCGAATTGTGGTACGTGTAAATTGTATTTCATTTCAATAGGATGTATGCATCCGACCATGTGTCGTCGTTGTGGTTGTCGCGTGGTTGTGGTACGTCTGAAGTAGCCCTAAGTAGTGATTATAGCCACAACTTGCCAGACACGATTTAATTAGAGACCAGCTCTGTTTAGGTCTATGAAATTTCTTAAAAAATATCCATTCAACCTGGGAACATTCAAATACGAAAACATTTTGCTACATTTTCGTTGCAAAAAATAATTTGACATTTAACTCATTTTAAACATTAGCTCTCTGTATGGTGTACATCAAACATACACGCCTCATGTTTTCAACAATGGATGAACGTCGCAGAATTATTATTTTCTTGCGTATCAAGCAAAAGGATTCAGGATTCATCTTTTCTTTTGAATACGATGATAATGTTCTGATGGCAACTTTGACAGAGCTACACTTTTACAGTTTGAATTGGATTTATTAACCTAATCATTACTAATCATGTATTCCAGTTGGCCGAGGAACTGCTAAAGAAAGAGACGTTAAACTTCAAAGACGTGCACGCGATCTTGGGCCCTCCCCCCTTCCCTAAGAAGAAGTTCATCGACCCGGTGGAGTTCGAGCAGAGCCTCAAGAACATGGAGAAGGCGGCCACGCCGGACGACAGCCCCGCGCTCGGCGCGCCCTCCGCCAAGCCCGCGCCCGACTCGCTCTGAATGTATATAATCATATGTACATGTTAACTCTTATTAAATCATGTTACATGTTTTATTACTGGCTTTTATTCGTGCTACAGCGTACATACACAAGATAATTCAAAGATCGGGAAAACTATAAGCCCAGCATCAGTGCTAAATGCTAAATTTCTTAGCCTTTCTCTTTCAATATTATACTACAAACTAATCGAAGCTAGTGATGTCTTAGTAATGGTAAATGGTGTTGGAAACCTGCTAATACAAGCACTTGAGCCTAATTAATAAAAATGCTTGCTGTGCGATATATTTGACAAACTGTCACCAATGCGAAGTGCTAAGAATGCTGGCGAAGTTTACTATGATACTCTTTTGTCCGAGTCGAGCATTTATAAAACCGTGGTTTATATAACTAATGCCAATATTATTGTTGATATTTAATAAACTAACGTAATACCAAACTATATAAAGACTAATACTAACCGAGAAATGTGAGTCTTGATAGAAAATTATGTCATTTTAACCCGCCACGCAAAAAAAGGGTGTTATAAGTTTGACGTGTCTTTCTGTGGCATTATAAATCCCGAAACCGGCGTTTTTGCTTACAGTTCTCATAAGACACGTGCCAACGCTTTTCAAATATACTAAGACGAAGTGTACCTATGTAGCCTTACAGTTTAAATGTGAATATTTTTAAAATCTTTCTCAAACACAATAATGATTAGGTTAAAAGAAAACCCTGACTACGCTATTACGCTAATATTACTTACCTACATACATAAAACCAAGCCTTTTTACCTAAAATAGGGGTAGGCGGGAACCAGAATCACTTATAAATAAATAAATATTATTCCAAACTAAGCAGGGCTGAGGTAATCAAATAACTGATAAACATACTTACATTCTTCTAAATACACACTTATATAGATAAATTTACAACCAAGCTCAGAACAAATACTAGTGCTTATCACATAAAGATCTGTCCCGGGTGGTATTCGAAGCCACCACACGCGGCGCTACAATATACAATTACTTACTATAACGCACAATTACTTGGTACTACAAACCAACTACTTACTTACAAACTTCCTAAGCTTCATTCGTAGCTGTGCATCTTGTGATGCAGTACCGCCGGTTACGAGTACTACGCACCTGGCCATTTGCAAGATGTCACGGATAAACTCTTTCTGTCCCATAATTGCCAATGGCCCTATTATAGAACTAAGATCACGCCGTTCCTTAAAATTGTGATGTCTTTGCAAGTTTCCCACAAAATAGATCCAGTGTTGTTCGATTCTCTACTACTATCGAATGCCGAAAACTGGCTTGGCATCGAGAAATCTCGTATGAAAATCTGATCAGCGCCTCTGACGGGCGTCGTAGGAACTATTTGGGCAGTACATTTGATATGTCAAACTGTTGATACTCGACAGAACCGACTGAAGAGAATCGTGCTACTGAAGCACTTTCATTGCCTGTGTGAAAGAGGACATGGACATGAAAGAGATTAAGACATTGTTGACGGTTGATAGTAATGTGTGAAGGGAGAAAACATTTTGTACCGTCTCTACGTAACGTGGGATAAACTGAATACAATTTAGAGACATCGAGATTTTTTCTTGTGCCTAACCTTTCTTCCAACCTATGTAGGAGTCAGCTTCCGGTCTCATCGGAAGCAGCTAAATATCAGTATTTTACATGTAGTGACTGCTTATCTGACCTCCACAACCCAATCAACGGCTATCAATGATCCACGATTTAAGATGCCTTCCGAAACAGGGAGGAACGCAATACCTATAAGATGCTCACCGATTGTCTGAACAACCTCAGAGATCGATTAACGCGGATGTTGTTTACTAAGCCATGAAAGACTTTTCGAGGCTGTAATTAATAATTATAGGTACTTCCAAAAAAGTAGGAGTATCAAACTACGTTTTATACCTTCGCCCATTGTCAAATATTTTCTGACACGAGACGATGGTTATCCGTAGTAACGACGGTTAAAGTAATATTGTGGACTAGCTGACCCGCACAACTTCGCTTGCGTCACATAAGAGAGAATGGGTCAGAATTTTCCACGTTTTTGTAACACTATTTTACTGTTACTCTGCTCCTATTGGTCGTAGCGTGATGATATAAAATATGTTTTTTTTTTCACGAAAAATATTCTTATAATTATTTATATCTCATAATATATAACGAAGTCGCGCTAAGGCATATCCGCTATTAAAACAGTTGCCATGACAACGGAATTTTGTTAATTGTCATTATTATATTGATTATTCGCGACTTCGTTCGCCACCTGAATTTTCCCGGGAAATGCGTCATTTTCCCGGGGTAAAAAGTAGCCTATGTCCTTTCTCGGGTATCAAAGTATCTCCATACCAAATTTCATGCAATTTGGTTCAGTAGTTTAGGCGTGATTGAGTAGCAGACAGACAGACAGACAGACAGAGTTACTTTCGCATTTATAATATTAGTATGGATAACGTACAAGTAATTTCCTCTTCGAAATCACAGTTCTAAATGTGTCGATCGAAACTAATTCATAATAATCAGTTCACGTTCGTCTTAGCTTTAAACCCAAAAAACATCAGCTATCGTTTATTTATTCATTCTATAACCATAAATATATTATTCTCCTTCAAATTAGTTACATACCAGATTTTAAAACAAACTTTTGTTACAATTCATTAACTTTCGAAGAGCGGAATTGTCTCGTAACATAGCTACGCCATCTAGCGGCAGTAGTGCGTACTAAACAGGGAGGAAATGCCACGTTGCACCTTGCACTCACATGCACTGTGACCACTGAAGATGAACCACGACTAAATACACAGATAGCGCTGTGTATTAACATGAAACAATTACGAAGACATATTTATAAATACAGTACATCTTTTTTCAAAGTAATATCTCTTTTCGAACGTATTTCGTTCGGACACTACTGAAACGGATAATATGTTAAGAGTAGTGTCCTATGAAGACATTCGTGCAACTATTATTATGTGTCAGTTGGCTAAAGCGAAGAATACAGTAATGAGGGGTATGACCGGATAATTACTTTATCTATACGGACAATTATTATATTTACTAGAAACGGGTAATGACGAGCCAGGTATAACTTCTTTACAGTCGACTGTTTGAAATGTTCTTGTACAAGCATCGGTGGTTCAGTGGTAGAACACTCGCCTCCCACGCGAGTGACCCGGGTTCGATTCCCGGCCGATGCAGTTCACCTCCTTCAACTCCTTTTTTTATTTTTGTAAAGGTTTGCTCTATATTTTAAAACAACACACTTGTAATGGTGTCAATTGAAACTAATTCTTTACAATCACATCTTATTCGAGCTTTCCTGGATTTTATTTTTGTAATAAAACATTTCAACCGCTCTTAGTTATAGCTGTGTCAAAAAAGTGTTACGCCACTCGAACTTACATCGAGACGGTAAACCAAAAACAATACAGTCCTTCAACTCGTATAATCGTCTACGATTCTGCATAGTGTCATTTATAAATTATAATTTAGACGATATAATATTGCCCTCAAAATATTCGTGTGCCTACTGAAGGCGAGATATGCAGGGATAACATTTTTGTAACAATCTACTTTTTGTGATCGTGTCTCGATGCGAATAAATATTCATTTCATTTCACGAAATAGGGGCTAGTTTAGTGTGTCCAGTTAATAACGAAAATGTTTCTAGATCAAATTTGATTATCCTTCTATCGAGTACTATAATCAGTTTCCTCCTTAAAAGAATAGGTAACGAGATGTTTCATTACTAAAATATACATTTGGTCGTCTCTTTTAGCTTGATCGGTCAATTAATGTAATTCCTTTGAATGCTCTTGTAACAATAATTAATTATATCCGGGTAATATCGAGCCGGGTTTTATTTCTTTATAGTTTGTGTTTGAAACCCTCGCCTCCCTCGCGAGCGACCCGGGTTCGATTCCCGGCCGATGCAAATCAACTCCGCAACAATCTTCCTTTTTATTTTTTCATTTTATTTGAATTTGGAAAATGTTGTATAATTTCTTGTTATTGTTGGGATTGATAATGAAGCACATTGTAGTAGTCAGTAGAACACAGATACATTTGGGCGCCATCTCTCGGTGGCGGTGCGTACTAAACAGGTAACAAGTGGCTCGCTGCACGCTGCACCGTGCACTCACATGTACTGCATGTACAGTACACAGATAGCGCTGTGTGTACTACACTTGTATTATTAGCGCTTACATACTTGTACCTTTTCAAATCTAATATAACTCAGTAAACATAATGAGCTGCCGTTTATGTTTATCTTTCAATGTCATGTGTCAAACGAGTGCCAGGTATTATAACCGGATAATTACTTCGTTCCGGGTGAAACTTTTACGTAGTCGAGTGTTTCAAATTGTGTAGTACAAGCATCGGTAGTTCAATGGTAGAATGCTCGCTTGCCATGCGGGCGGCCCGGGTTCGATTCCCGGCCGATGCATCCCCCCGGGATTCTTTTTTATATTTTTGTAAAACACACTTGTAATCTCATCAATTGAAACTAATTCTTAACAATCACATTTTAGTTCTGCTTTGCTTTTGCTGCACTTTTCTTGATAAAACATGCGATTTTTCTGTAACCCCTTTAAGTGTACGCTGTGTTAAAAAAAGTGGTATACCACTCAGACTAATCTCGAGACGACACATTTTCAATAATTATTACGTCCTCGTCAAAAATAGGCAACAAGTTGTATGATTTCTAAAATATACATTTGAGAGAATACAATAGAGACGTCGAGATTTTTTTTTGAGCCTATCCTTTCTTCCTACCTTTGTGGGAGACAGCTTCCGGTCTCATCGGATGCAGCTAGATATCAGTATTTTACATGTAGTGACTGCTAATCTGACCTCTACAACCCAATTACCTCGGTCATAACACGATACCCTTCGGTAAGGCTGGCTGTCAGACTTTCGAGCTTCTGACTACTGTTAACGACTGTCAATGATCCACGATTTAAGATGCCTTCCGAAACAGTGAGGAAAGCAATACTATAGATGGTCAACCATCGTCAAAACAACCTCAGCAAGCGTAGCTTAACATCAGAGATCGATTAACGCGGATGTTGTTCACTAAGCCATGAAAAACTTTTCGAGATTGTAATTAATAATTATAGGTACTTCCAAAAAAGTAGGAGTATCAAACTAGCCATCGTTAGCATAAGTCTGCAGATCATAGAAGTTCTAATTTCTGAATGTTCTATACTTCAGCCAGTTGCGAACTTTGTACACAACACTCTACTAAGTTGTTGAGCAGTAACTGAACAATTTCATTAATCGTTAAATATTTTCGTTTTCTGACACGGCACGATATTTATCAGTAACAACGACGATTAAAGTAATATTGTGGATAACGTACAAGTAATTTCCTCTTCGAAATCACAGTTCTAAATGTATCGATCGAAACTAATTCATCATAATCAGTTCACGTTCGTCTTAGCTTTAAACCAAAAAATTATCATGATAAACATCAGCTATCGCTTATGTATTAATTCTATAACCATAAATATATTATCCTTCTTCAAAATAGTTCAAAACCAGATTTTAAAACAAACTTTTGTTACAATTCATTAACTTTCGAAGAGCGGAATTGTTTCGTAACATAGCTACGCCATCTAGCGGCAGTAGTACGTACTAAACAGGGAGGAAATGCCACGTTGCACCTTGCACTCACATGCACTGTGACCACTGAAGATGAACCACGACTAAATACACAGATAGCGCTGTGTATTAACATGAAACAATTACGAAGACATATTTATAAATACAGTACATCTTTTTTCAAAGTAATATCTCTTTTCGAACGTATTTCGTTCGGACACTACTGAAACGGATAATATGTTAAGAGTAGTGTCCTATGAAGACATTCGTGCAACTATTATTATGTGTCAGTTGGCTAAAGCGAAGAATACAGTAATGAGGGGTATGACCGGATAATTACTTTATCTTTACGGACAATTATTATATTTACTAGAAACGGGTAATGACGAGCCAGGTATAACTTCTTTACAGTCGACTGTTTGAAATGTTCTTGTACAAGCATCGGTGGTTCAGTGGTAGAACACTCGCCTCCCACGCGAGTGACCCGGGTTCGATTCCCGGCCGATGCAGTTCACCTCCTTTAACTCCTTTTTTTATTTTTGTAAAGGTTTGCTCTATATTTTAAAACAACACACTTGTAATGGTGTCAATTGAAACTAATTCTTTACAATCACATCTTAGTCTAGCTTTCCTGGATTTTATTTTTGTAATAAAACATTTCAACCGCTCTTAGTTATAGCTGTGTCAAAAAAGTGTTACGCCACTCGAACTTACATCGAGACGGTAAACCAAAAACAATACAGTCCTTCACCTCGTATAATCGTCTACGATTCTGCATAGTGTCATTTATAAATTATAATTTAGACGATATAATATTGCCCTCAAATATTCGTATGCCTAGTGAAGGCGAGATATGCAGCGCTAACATTTTTTTAACAAGCTACGTTTTGTGACCGTGTCTCGATGCGAATAAATATTCATTTCGTTTCACGAAATAGGGGCTAGTTTAGAGTGTCCATTTAATAACAAAAATGTTTCTAGATCAAATTTGATTATCCTTCTATCGAGTACTATAATCAGTTTCCTCCTTAAAAGAATACTGCCGTCGTAAATCTAAACACAGTAACTTCAAAATATGCGTTTTGAGAAAAACGCGGTTGAAGTTTAATGGTTAATTTTTGCTCTCATTAAGATACTAATTATTGTATATTATTTCATGCAACTTTTAATGTTAGTATATAGTTAAATCTTTGATTCTGTATATATATATCTAGTATATTATTATTGTATAAATAATAAAATTAGATAATGTGTTTTAAGCTAGGGTAATAATATAATATTTTTTTCTTTTTTAAGTTACAACACGGTAACTCAACGGTTACTGTGTTGTAACCAAGTTTTACCTATTACTGTGTTGTAACTTTGTAAAGATATTAACATTAGGGGAATTACGACACAGTAAGTATGTACATACTGTGTTATAACTATGTTTCTTAGAAATACGTATAAAATCAGTAATACAGTAAATGAGATACTGTGATTTATTCAAGTATTTGTTGTTTATCTTTGAACAATATTTTATACGCAATCACAGTAACTGAAGAAGCCGTGTTATAATCAAGCAAAAAAAGAAAAATTAAAATCTATTCACGTTAAAAAAACACAGTTAGTAGTGACATACTGTTATTTAATTTAAAATAACACAGATACTGTATTTTTTATTAAAAAAAATGTTTTTTTTTGTGAAAATACTGTGTTTTTATTTAATGTATTTCGGTAACTATCCATCGTACAAACAAACCGAAAACTTTCTCAAATAGCCCGCGGTCTCCTGATTCGAAAGAACTAAACAAACTATAAACACAGTAACTTAAGTTACTGTGTTTACATTTACGACGGCAGAATAGGTAACGAGATGTTTCATTACTAAAATATACATTTGGTCGTCTCTTTCAGCTTGATCGGTCAATTAATGTAATTCCTTTGAATGCTCTTGTAACAATAATTAATTATATCTGGCTAATATCGAGCCCGGTTTTATTTCTTTATTGTTTGTGTTTGAAACCCTCGCCTCACTCGCGAGCGACCCGGGTTCGATTCCCGGCCGATGCAATCAACTCTGCGACAATTTCCCTTTTTATTTTTTGCATTTAATTTGAATTAGGAAAATGTTGTATAATTTCTTGTTATTGTTGGGATTGATAATGAAGCACATTGTAGTAGTCAGTAGAACACAGATACATTTGGGCGCCATCTCTCGGTGGCGGTGCGTACTAAACAGGTAACAAGTGGCTCGCTGCACGCTGCACCGTGCACTCACATGTACTGCATGTACAGTACACAGATAGCGCTGTGTGTACTACACTTGTATTATTAGCGCTTACATACTTGTACCTTTTCAAATCTAATATAACTCAGTAAACATAATGAGCTGCCGTTTATGTTTATCTTGTAATGTCATGTATCAAACGAGTGCCAGGTATTATAACCGGATAATTACTTCGTTCCGGGTGAAACTTTTACGTAGTCGAGTGTTTCAAATTGTGTAGTACAAGCATCGGTAGTTCAATGGTAGAATGCTCGCTTTCCATGCGGGCGGCCCGGGTTCGATTCCCGGCCGATGCATCCCCCCGGGATTCTTTTTTATATTTTTGTAAAACACACTTGTAATCTCATCAATTGAAACTAATTCTTAACAATCACATTTTAGTTCTGCTTTGCTTTTGCTGCACTTTTCTTGATAAAACATGCGATTTTTCTGTAACCCCTTTAAGTGTACGCTGTGTTAAAAAAAGTGGTATACCACTCAGACTAATCTCGAGACGACACATTTTCAATAATTATTACGTCCTCGTCAAAAATAGGCAACAAGTTGTATGATTTCTAAAATATACATTTGAGAGAATACAATAGAGACGTCGAGATTTTTTTTTGAGCCTATCCTTTCTTCCTACCTTTGTGGGAGACAGCTTCCGGTCTCATCGGATGCAGCTAGATATCAGTATTTTACATGTAGTGACTGCTAATCTGACCTCTACAACCCAATTACCTCGGTCATAACACGATACCCTTCGGTAAGGCTGGCTGTCAGACTTTCGAGCTTCTGACTACTGTTAACGACTGTCAATGATCCACGATTTAAGATGCCTTCCGAAACAGTGAGGAACGCAATACTATAGATGGTCAACCATCGTCAAAACAACCTCAGCAAGCGTAGCTTAACATCAGAGATCGATTAACGCGGATGTTGTTCACTAAGCCACGAAAAACTTTTCGAGATTGTAATTAATAATTATAGGTACTTCCAAAAAAGTAGGAGTATCAAACTAGCCATCGTTAGCATAAGTCTGCAGATCATAGAAGTTCTAATTTCTGAATGTTCTATACTTCAGCCAGTTGCGAACTTTGTACACAACACTCTACTAAGTTGTTGAGCAGTAACTGAACAATTTCATTAATCGTTAAATATTTTCGTTTTCTGACACGGCACGATATTTATCAGTAACAACGACGATTAAAGTAATATTGTGGATAACGTACAAGTAATTTCCTCTTCGAAATCACAGTTCTAAATGTATCGATCGAAACTAATTCATCATAATCAGTTCACGTTCGTCTTAGCTTTAAACCAAAAAATTATCATGATAAACATCAGCTATCGCTTATGTATTAATTCTATAACCATAAATATATTATCCTTCTTCAAAATAGTTCAAAACCAGATTTTAAAACAAACTTTTGTTACAATTCATTAACTTTCGAAGAGCGGAATTGTTTCGTAACATAGCTACGCCATCTAGCGGCAGTAGTGCGTACTAAACAGGGAGGAAATGCCACGTTGCACCTTGCACTCACATGCACTGTGACCACTGAAGATGAACCACGACTAAATACACAGATAGCGCTGTGTATTAACATGAAACAATTACGAAGACATATTTATAAATACAGTACATCTTTTTTCAAAGTAATATCTCTTTTCGAACGTATTTCGTTCGGACACTACTGAAACGGATAATATGTTAAGAGTAGTGTCCTATGAAGACATTCGTGCAACTATTATTATGTGTCAGTTGGCTAAAGCGAAGAATACAGTAATGAGGGGTATGACCGGATAATTACTTTATCTATACGGACAATTATTATATTTACTAGAAACGGGTAATGACGAGCCAGGTATAACTTCTTTACAGTCGACTGTTTGAAATGTTCTTGTACAAGCATCGGTGGTTCAGTGGTAGAACACTCGCCTCCCACGCGAGTGACCCGGGTTCGATTCCCGGCCGATGCAGTTCACCTCCTTTAACTCCTTTTTTTATTTTTGTAAAGGTTTGCTCTATATTTTAAAACAACACACTTGTAATGGTGTCAATTGAAACTAATTCTTTACAATCACATCTTATTCTAGCTTTCCTGGATTTTATTTTTGTAATAAAACATTTCAACCGCTCTTAGTTATAGCTGTGTCAAAAAAGTGTTACGCCACTCGAACTTACATCGAGACGGTAAACCAAAAACAATACAGTCCTTCAACTCGTATAATCGTCTACGATTCTGCTTAGTGTCATTTATAAATTATAATTTAGACGATATAATATTGCCCTCAAAATATTCGTATGCCTACTGAGGGCGAGATATGCGGCGCTAACATTTTTTTATCAAGCTACGTTTTGTGACCGTGTCTCGATGCGAATAAATATTCATTTCATTTCACGAAATAGGGGCTAGTTTAGTGTGTCCAGTTAATAACAAAAATGTTTCTAGATCAAATTTAATTACAAGAATAAGAGAAGCTTCTTATATCGAGTACTATAATCAGTTTTCTCCTTAAAAGAATAGGTAACGAGATGTTTCATTACTAAAATATACATTTGGTCGTCTCTTTCAGCTTGATCGGTCAATTAATGTAATTCCTTTGAATGCTCTTGTAATAATAGTTAATTATATCTGGGTAATATCGAGCCGGGTTTTATTTCTTTATTGTTTGTGTTTGAAACCCTCGCCTCCCACGTGAGCGACCCGGGTTCGATTCCCGACCGATGCAAATGAGCAATTCTCAATTTTTTTGACCACATCCACTATGACAATGTCCCATGTTTTTGTTTTTGATTATTTTTTTAATATGATATTACAACTAATATATTCGATTGTCATTACTTCATCAATATTATTAAATTATCAGACAAAATATCAAAATAGCGTACAAATTGATTAGTTAATTTTAAAATGTAATAATCTAAAATATCAAAATTCTCGTAGTATGGAAAACAGTTTGTCCCATGGTGACCGCAGTGATTTCGAATTCATATAATTTCATAAAAGTCTAAGAACCTAGATATATATTATAATCCTAAAACACTGATTAATGTATTAAAATTCATGTAATATTGAGTTCATTGTAAAACATGCTATACTTGTTTATTTTATTTCAAAACTAATATTGTCCCATAAAAAGTTCCGAAACAAAATTCAGATTTTGTTACCGATTATCGTATCGATTTTTTTCAAAAGGTGTTAAATTATTTAGTGTTTTTACTCGTGGCGACACTTTAGATTATATTTAACCTAGCCATATTATTGAAATTACATTTTGGAGTCAACAACAACCGCGACCAGACACTTCACACTGCACTGCCACAAATTTTTTCCAGGATTTGTTACGTTGTGACAAGGTAAGTTCATAGTGATTTAATATTTTGTTAAAATTGGTTAACAGTTAGTTTTATGCACTAAGTACATTTTGATGCAAAATACTTGTTTCAACTGTTAGAATTTAACGGAAATTTTATTTTTTGAATATCTAAAACCTTCATTTCGTTACTTCTGTGTTTGTTACTTTCGCGTGGTAACGTATAATCGGAACGCGGGGTAACAAAAAAGGATTTTATAAAGCCAAGTACACATCTCATAAAAAATTTGTTTTAGGTGGGTACCTACAATTAAATTAATGCCTACCTACATTTTTAACTCCTATAGCATAATATTGCTTTCTCTTTCTAAAGTTACGTTGGTATTGCTTAATTTGAAAATTGTTACATAGGATCTAACATGAATAGGGCATTATTTTCAAACGAGCACCAAACTTGTTAATACCGATTACATACTACTACAATAAATGTATTGTACTAATATGTAATATATATATGTTACTGTAAAAGCCCGAACTGTGGTAAATCCTAAGATTTTCCGGTAAAACCTAAGATTTACCAACTCTCAATGGTAAAAGTCCGAACATGCCAGAGTTTAAAAACTATGTTACGATATATAAAAACATCCTCCTTCATAACTATGTTTATAACTATTTCACGGTGTAATTATATACTGTGACATTGTTATAAAGAAGGAGTTTTGGGCATAGCGACGTGGGTAGGTTAGGTTAGAAGGCTAAGGTGGGAGCGAGCGAAGCGAAGCTCCCACCTTAGCCTTCGTGGTTATTTTTTTTTAACCACCCAGAAGGAGGAGCCCCGCGAAGCGGGGCTCCGGCGACATCTCCGTATCATCAAGTGAATATAGGTAAAAGTTCGAAATAAAATAATTATTCGGACTTTTACCATTGCGAGTTGGTAAATCTTAGGTTATACCGGAAAATCTTAGGATTTACCACCGTTCGGGCTTTTACAGTAACATATATATCTATATAAATATTACAAAATAAAAACGGTTGCTGGGTAGAATCGGCTGACCGTAGCACTAAAGTACCTACTTTATTCTTCGAATGGATTTTTAATTGATTGTAATGTATTGTTAAAAATAAAGTGATAAATAAGTAGGCACAAGTTTTTATTTGTTTCCTTTAGTTCATTTGATGAACCTTTTATTTTTGGAATGTTTAAAACATTCGTAATTTTTTTTTAAATTTTGTATTGATTTTTACTAGGTACTTTTTATTTCCATTTTATGATAATGTCAAGTACGTGTATGCTAAGCCTAACATTTCCAATTTTGTTACCGAAGCTTCTATTTTTGTTACTGTCCCTAAATAAAGCTGATAATTATGTTAAATATTGTTATTATTTTAAATTTAAAGACAATAAGTAATGGTTTAAAATTAACTTTATGACAGATATTTTATAATAAATAAGAAATATAGCATTCTTCCTTTTCAATTTAATAGAAAAACAAAACTTTGTGAGTAGAAAGTGTTAATGGTAACAAAAAAGCAGATGTAGTGCCAATAAAAAATATTGTATTACATTATTCACAATTTTTCTTTTCTCAAGATGTTATAATGTTATAATCTACATAGAAAAATATAAAAACATAAAACAATTTGAGTGAGTTTTTATGATTCTACACTGATTTCCAAGTAACAAAAAAGGAACTTTTATTTTACCCTTAACTAATATTTTACAGTTTTTTTATATAAAACATCGCTAAAACAGAAAATCAATCACAAATTCAGAATTTGAATAGTTTAAGCTACCTATATTTAGCGTAATATGTCCAATATATATGAATTTTATTTTTAGACTATTTTTGAGAGTATGGTCAAATATTTTGAGAAATGCTCAAATCAACTCCGCAACAATCTTCCTTTTTATTTCTTGCATTTTATTTGAATTACAAATATGTTGTATAATTTCTTGTTATTGTTCGGATTGATAATGAAGCACATTGTAGTAGTCAGTAGAACACAGATACATTTGGGCGCCATCTCTCGGTGGCGGTGCGTACTAAACAGGTAACAAGTGGCTCGCTGCACGCTGCACCGTGCACTCACATGTACTGCATGTACAGTACACAGATAGCGCTGTGTGTACTACACTTGTATTATTAGCGCTTACATACTTGTACCTTTTCAAATCTAATATAACTCAGTAAACATAATGAGCTGCCGTTTATGTTTATCTTGTAATGTCATGTATCAAACGAGTGCCAGGTATTATAACCGGATAATTACTTCGTTCCGGGTGAAACTTTTACGTAGTCGAGTGTTTCAAATTGTGTAGTACAAGCATCGGTAGTTCAATAGTAGAATGCTCGCTTGCCATGCGGGCGGCCCGGGTTCGATTCCCGGCCGATGCATCCCCCCGGGATTCTTTTTTATATTTTTGTAAAACACACTTGTAATCTCATCAATTGAAACTAATTCTTAACAATCACATTTTAGTTCTGCTTTGCTTTTGCTGCACTTTTCTTGATAAAACATGCGATTTTTCTGTAACCCCTTTAAGTGTACGCTGTGTTAAAAAAGTGGTATACCACTCAGACTAATCTCGAGACGACACATTTTCAATAATTATTACGTCCTCGTCAAAAATAGGCAACAAGTTGTATGATTTCTAAAATATACATTTGAGAGAATACAATAGAGACGTCGAGATTTTTTTTTGAGCCTAACCTTTCTTCCTACCTCTGTAGGAGTCAGCTTCCGGTCTCGTCGGATTCAGCTAGATATCTGTGGCGATCAACCACCACGACAACGATCAGCGAACATCGCCTCAAGATCGCCCGCTACCCGCTCCGCTTATGCAACTTGGGCCAACAGTTGTTTACAACTTAGATGCTTACACGTGCCGCAAGTTTGACCGCTGTTCGTCCTTCGGCGCGTGCGCAGGGCCTCGAGCGCCGGACCGCGGCCACTTCTTCGCCGTCCTTCTAGCTACGCGTTGCTCTGTATAAATTCTTTTAACTTGCTTATTGCTCCGCTTTCATTAATTGTATTTATGTTCATCTTTAGTTACATTAAATTCATTCATCAAATCATAATAATATAAATCATTTCGCGTTATCTATTAATTCTCATCCACAATCACCTATAATCATCAAGCACAGTGCTGCTTAGTAGCTGAGTCAATTCCCTGCTTAGTGGTGGGATAGGTAGCATACCTACTCCTACATTGGTGACCCCGACGAAGAAGAAGAAGCTGGAGATTGTGGTAAAGCTGTGGTTTGGTCTTAAGCGGTGAGCGATTTTTTATTTTTTAATTGGTGCCATCAAAATGAGTGTCAAAGCCGATGAGAGTCCTTCAGTTAGCGGTGATGAAGTGTTGCGAGTCAGTGTGCGTGTACCTCAGTTTTGGCCAGAAGAGCCAGCGTTGTGGTTCGCACAAGTAGAGTCACAGTTTGCCTTGTCTCGGATAACCACATACGAGACTAAATTCTGCTATTTAGTTGCTCAGCTAGATCACCAATACGCTGTAGAAGTGAAGGATGTGATCACTAATCCGCCCGCAACCGACAAATATTTGAAATTGAAGACGGAGCTAATGAAACGTCTTTCAGCTTCACAGGAGAGGCGTGTAAAACAGCTACTGACGCACGAGGAGCTCGGTGACAGGAAGCCGTCACAGTTCCTGCGACACCTGTCGGGTTTGGCTGGCCCGTCTGTGCCCGCTGACTTTTTACTAACTTTGTGGTCTAGCAGGTTACCGCAGAACATACAGACGGTTATAGCCACGCAGATGGATCTTGATAAAGACAAGCTGGGTGAGCTGGCCGATAAGGTGTACGAGATCGCACCGTCTTCACCCCAGGTTGCGAGCACCTCCCCGGCGTCGTCCCACAATGAGATGGCGCAACAGATCGCAGAGTTGACAAGGCAAGTCGCTGCATTAACTAACAAGTTAAATAACTCTGATCGTTCTCGCTCTAGGTCTAACTCCAAATCTCGCTCGAGAAGGTCACACTACCGCAGCCGTTCTAGACCGAAGCAGCCGCCACCCGACCATCCACATTGCTTTTACCACTTTACGTATGGTGACAAGGCCCACAAATGCAGACAGCCGTGTACCTATGGCGCGGGAAACTCCAAGGGCAGTCGGCAGTAGCGGCTCACGACTGTCCCTCACCACCAGGCCGTCTCTTTGTCACCGATCGCAATAGCAAAATGCAGTTTTTAGTGGACACGGGATCAGATCTTTGCGTTTTTCCGCGATTTGCAGTTAGGACGCCCTGTGTTAGGTCCAAGTTTGACCTTGTAGCGGCGAATAACACGGTTATACATACTTATGGACCTGCATTTTTACTCTTGAATTTAGGTTTAAGGCGGGATTTTACGTGGAATTTTACAGTCGCGGACGTCAACAAGGCCATCATTGGCGTAGATTTTCTGAACCACTATAATCTTTTAGTCGACTGCAAGAACCAGCGTTTGGTTGACGGTACCACATCCCTGTCTGTAGCTGCTATCTCTTCTGACGTTTCGGAAGACATTGCTTCACTCAAAGCTGTCACTGGTCACTCACAATACCACTCACTTCTTCGAGAGTTTCCAGATATTACCCGACCTGCAGGGGTTCGTCGTCCTTCAAAGCACAATACTGTGCACTATATAAGGACAACCCCAGGTCCACCAGTTTCGTGCAGGCCTCGTCGTCTCGACCCAGCACGCTGTCAGGCAGCAAAGAAGGAGTTCGAGGATATGCTCGCTTGTGGCACAGCACGGCGATCCGACAGTCCCTGGTCATCTGCCTTGCATATGGTGAAGAAGAAGGATGAGGGATGGAGACCATGCGGCGACTATCGTGCACTCAACGCACGCACCATTCCTGACAGGTACCCCGTCCGGCACATCCATGACTTCTCTTCGCAGCTCTCAGGGTGTACTATCTTCTCCACCATCGACCTGGTGAAGGCTTATAATCAGCTAGCCGTCAATCCAGCCGATATACCGAAAACGGCCATTACTACACCCTTTGGCTTGTATGAATTCCCTTACATGACGTTCGGGCTAAGGAATGCTGCTCAGACATTCCAAAGATTTGTGGACGAAGTCCTTCTAGGCCTGGATTTCTGCTACGGATTCATTGACGACATCTTGGTTTTTTCCAAATCGGTAGAGACTCATCGGGACCATCTACGTCAGTTATTCGAGCGCCTCAGTCAGTACGGGATATTGGTGAACACCTCTAAGTGCAAATTTGGTTTCTCCGAGATAACTTTCCTTGGGTATCAGGTTTCAGCAGCTGGTACGAAGCCTCTCGAGTCAAAGGTCGAAGCTATCAAGAACTTTGCAACGCCGAGAACTGTGAAGGAACTTCAGCGTTTTCTTGGTATGCTTAATTTTTACCGCCGCTTTATTCCCCATGCCGCTCATATCCAAGCACCGCTTACTAACATCCTAGCTGGTCCACGCATTAAAGGTTCGCAGCCAATTATTTTCACTCCGGAGATGACGCAAGCTTTTAACGAATGTAAGCTTACTCTATCGCAGGCTACTTTGCTCTCTCATCCTGACCCATCTGCTGAACTTGCTTTAGTTACAGACGCTTCAGACGTAGCTATTGGAGCTGTACTACAGCAACGTAAGGAGAATGTGGACGATTGGCAACCCCTAGCTTTCTTTTCACGCAAGTTGAGTGCGTCACAAAGGAAGTATAGCCCATATGACCGCGAGCTGCTTGCGGTATACGAAGCCATTCAATATTTTCGGCATATGGTAGAAGCTAGGCCATTTACGGTGTTTACGGACCACAAGCCGCTGACGTTCGTGTTTTCGCTCAACCGAGACAAATGCTCGCCTAGGCAATTCAGGTATCTCGATTTTATATCGCAATTTACCACAGATATTAGGTTCATACCTGGCCAAGACAACATCGTCGCAGATGCTTTATCGAGAGTTGAGGAGATAGCCAGCGCAATCGATTACCAGTCTCTTGCACAGTCCCAGGAGAGTGATCCGGAGCTGCAGGACCTACTCAGACACAGTACAGCCTTAAGATTGCGCAAGATACAGACTGAGTTGAGCAACGTACCAGTCTACTGCGACGTGTCGCAATCTACACATCGTCCGTACGTAACGCCTAGATTCCGCAGGCAAGTTTTCGACATGCTGCATAGTCTTCACCATCCTGGCAGTTCTGCTACAGTGCGACTGGTGACACAAAGATTTGTTTGGCCAGGGATTCGAAAAGACTGTAGAGAGTGGGCACGGCATTGCGTTAAATGCCAAACTTCTAAAGTTTTCCGTCACACCTCTGCCCCCTTGTCCTCGTTCCTTCCTCCTTCCTCGAGGTTCTCCCATATACACCTCGACATCATAGGGCCATTACCTCTTTCTATTGATTACAGGTATTGCCTCACGGTCGTCGACCGGTTCACTCGCTGGCCCGAGGCATTTCCGCTGCGGGACATCACTGCCGAGACCTGTGCTGCTGCTCTTGTGTCTGGCTGGATAGCCAGATTTGGCTGTCCTGAGCGGGTGACCACCGACCGTGGCCGCCAGTTCGAGTGCCACCTTTTCAAGGCTCTCACTGCTTTGATTGGTGCGCACCATCTCCGCACCACAGCCTACCATCCCGCAGCCAACGGCATAGTTGAGCGCTTTCATCGCCAGCTCAAGGCGGCGCTCATGTGCCACGCTCCTGCTTCCCAGTGGACCGAAGCTTTGCCACTGGTACTCCTAGGCATGCGTAGCGCCTGGAAAGGCGACCTTCAAGGTTCTTCAGCTGAGCTGGTGTATGGCGAACCTCTTCGCCTACCCGGTCAGTTCCTGTGCCCTGATGACGACTACTTAACTGCTGACGTCACACAGTACGCGGCGCGTCTTCGCGCGTACATGGCGAAGCTGTCTCCACGTCAAACTTCCTGGCACGGCGCGTCATCCTTCTACGTGCCACGCGACCTGCACACAACCTCACACGTTTTTGTTAGACAGGACCGCGTGAGAGGCGCCTTGGAACCACCATATGCTGGCCCCTATAAGGTTGTCAGCCGACAACCCAAGTACTTCACCTTAGAGGTCAACAACAAGTCGGTGACTGGGTCCATCGACCGGCTAAAACCGGCGTACATCGCAAGGGAGGCTCAGGTTCCAGCTGAACAGGTCGACGATGACGTCAAACGCACTTCCAGTGGCAGAAGAGTTCGCTTCCCGGATTATTATCGCCCGTAGTCACGGTCTCCCGGGGGGAGTACTGTGGCGATCAACCACCACGACAACGATCAGCGAACGTCGCGTCAAGATCGCCCGCTACCCGCTCCGCTTATGCAACTTGGGCCAACAGTTGTTTACAACTTAGATGCTTACACGTGCCGCAAGTTTGACCGCTGTTCGTCCTTCGGCGCGTGCGCAGGGCCTCGAGCGCCGGACCGCGGCCACTTCTTCGCCGTCCTTCTAGCTACGCGTTGCTCTGTATAAATTCTTTTAACTTGCTTATTGCTCCGCTTTCATTAATTGTATTTATGTTCATCTTTAGTTACATTAAATTCATTCATCAAATCATAATAATATAAATCATTTCGCGTTATCTATTAATTCTCATCCACAATCACCTATAATCATCAAGCACAGTGCTGCTTAGTAGCTGAGTCAATTCCCTGCTTAGTGGTGGGATAGGTAGCAACCTACTCCTACATATCAGTATTTTACATGTAGTGACTGCTAATCTGACCTCCACAACCCAATTACCTCGGTCATAACACGATACCCTTCGGTAAGGCTGGCCGTCAGACTTTCGAGCTTCTGACTACTGTTAACGACTGTCAATGATCCACGATTTAAGATGCCTTCCGAAACAGTGAGGAACGCAATACTATAGATGGTCAACCATCGTCAAAACAACCTCAGCAAGCGTAGCTTAACATCAGAGATCGATTAACGCGGATGTTGTTCACTAAGCCACGAAAGACTTTTCGCGATTGTAATAAATAATTATAGGTACTTCCAAGTAAGTAGGAGTATCAAAATAGCCATCGTTAGCATAAGTCTGCAGATCATAGAAGTTCTACATTCTGAATGTTCTATACTTCAGCCAGTTGCGAACTTTGTACACGACACTCTACTAAGTTGTTGAGCAGTAACTGAACAATTTAATGAATTGTCAAATATTTTCGTTTTCTGACACGAGACGATGGTTATCCGTAGTAACGACGGTTAAAGTAATATTGTAGATAACGTACAAGTAATTTCCTCTTCGAAATCACAGTTCTTAATGTGTCGATCGAAACTAATTCATAATAATCAGTTCATCTTCATCTTAGCTTAATACCAAAACATTATCATGATAAACATCAGCTTTCGCTTATGTATTAATTCCATAACCATAAATATATTATTCTCCTTCAAAATAGTTACATACCAGATTTTAAAACAAACTTTTGTTACAATTCATTAACTTTCGAAGAGCGGAATTGTCTCGTAACATAGCTACGCCATCTAGCGGCAGTAGTACGTACTAAACAGGGAGGAAATGCCACGTTGCACCTTGCACTCACATGCACTGTGACCACTGAATATGAACCACGACTAAATACACAGACAGCGCTGTGTATTAACATGAAACAATTACGAAGACATATTTATAAATACAGTACATCTTTTTTCAAAGTAATATCTCTTTTCGAACGTATTTCGTTCGGACACTACCGAAACGGATAATATGTTAAGAGTAGTGTCCTATGAAGACATTCGTGCAACTTAATATTATTATGTGTCAGTTGGCTAAAGCGAAGAATACAGTTATGAGGGGTATAGCCGAATAATTACTTTATCTTTACGGACAATTATTATATTTACTAGAAACGGGTAATGACGAGCCAGGTATAACTTCTTTACAGTCGACTGTTTGAAATGTTCTTGTACAAGCATCGGTGGTTCAGTGGTAGAACACTCGCCTCCCACGCGAGCGACCCGGGTTCGATTCCCGGCCGATGCAGTTAACCCCCTCCAGCTCTCTTTTTTATTTTTGTAGTGGTTTGCTCTATATTTTAAAACAATACACTTGTAATGGTGTCAATTGAAACTAATTCTTTACAATCACATCTTATTCTAGCTTTCCTAGATTTTTTTTTGTGATAAAACATTTCAACCGCTCTTAGTTATAGCTGTGTCAAAAAAGTGTTACGCCACTCGAACTTACTTCGAGACGGTAAACCAAATATATATAATTGTAATTTAGACGATGTAATATTGCCCTCAAAATATTCGTATGCCTACTGAGGGCGAGATATGCAGCGCTAACATTTTTTTAACAAGCTACGTTTTGTGATCGTGTCTCGATGCGAATAAATATTCATTTCATTTCACGAAATAGGGGCTAGTTTAGTGTGTCCAGTTAATAACAAAAATGTTTCTAGATCAAATTTAATTACAAGAATAAGAGAAGCTTCTTATATCGAGTACTATAATCAGTTTCCTCCTTAAAAGAATAGGTAACGAGATGTTTCATTACTAAAATATACATTTGGTCGTCTCTTTCAGCTTGATCGGTCAATTAATGTAATTCATTTGAATGCTCTTGTAATAATAATTAATTATATCCGGGTAATATCGAGCCGGGTTTTGTTTCTTACTAGCTGACCCGCGCAACTTCGCTTGCGTCACATAAGAGAGAATGGGTCAAAATTTTCCCCGTTTTGTAACATTTTTCACTGGTACTGTGCTCCTATTGGTTGTAGCGTGATGATATATAGCCTAAAGCCTTCCTCGATAAATGGACTATCCAACACTGAAAGAATTTTTCAAATCGGACCAGTAGTTCCTGAGATTAGTGCGTTCAAACAAACAATCCAACAAACAAACTCTTCAGCTTTAAAATATTAGATATTGTCACTGCGGGGAAGCTGTCGACCGTCTTGGGCACCATGGTCTTTCCTGCGGTAGGAGCTCTGGCCGTATACCCCGACACGCACACCTCAACGACATCATTCGCCGGTCTCTTGCCGCCGCTGGAATGCCAGCCATCTTAGAACGTAATGGGCTGGCGCGCGACGACGGGAAGAGGGCGGACGGTATGTCGTTGATGCCTTGGAGGATGGGTCGGCCTTTGGTGTGGGATGCAACTTGCGTCGACACCCTTGCGCCGTCTCATCTTCTAAGGACGGCCGGTGCTGCTGGAGCTGCTGCTGCGGCTGCCGAAGACCTCAAGCGGCGCAAGTACAGTAGCTCTACCATGAGTTGGCAACTATAGTCTCCCGCAGACACTGTAGTTGAAAAAATGTATGGAAACTCGAACAGCGCCCCTAGCGGGTAGTTAAGGTACCAACATTGCTACCATGAGTCGCCATAGTTAGTAACGTGTAGTTAAATTAAACAACAGTGAATGTAGATTGGCTTTGTCGTTCATTCTTTCCGTACGATAATGGTACCATGAGTTACCAATTTGACAGATGCTATAGTAACGAACTATTACTATAGTAGTTGCGGCACTCACCGACTTTTAGCTTCGTGAGAGCGTATTGTTTTACAAATAATTGTAGTTATTTTCCATTAAAAATGTTCGGTAGAACAAATATTGGTTGCGATATGTTTGAAACTGCTGCATTCAAAGATGAACGACGTGAACAAAGACATTTTAAAGCAGTATGCCTGAATTAAGTGGAAATCCCATCAATAATTGTAAAACAAAGTTTACAAAGCTATATCGACTAACAAAGAAGTGTTTATAGAATTATGTGATTTATTACGTCAACACATGGGGTTTAAAATCATCTCAAAGAGTTTCATTAGCATCAAAGGTAAGCCTGTTAAGCTTACCTTTGATGTGTATGTATGTATATTGTATCAGCGTGTTGTTGGGGAGGCGAACCATTTTTTCCCAAGGGGCCACAAGGGTGATCATTGTAAAAGTTACTTCAGCTTTAAACCATGCAGTTTTTGCAAACATGTTCATAAAGTTTCCTAGGACGCGGCAGGAAAGAGGATTATTTAAACAAAGGTGAAAATAAAATTAGTTGTTAATTAGAATCCTTGCACTAGCACTAACTGAGGTGTTTTCTTTTGTCCCCGTCTGACAATAAACAAAAAGCAATAACACAAAATCAAAAATACACGAAAACGTACCAAATTATATGTAAGCGACGACTTCTTATTTTTGTTGGTTAATACTACCATATCAATTTGAAACGTGTGTCGTATTTTCTCTCTGTCTGTCTTATATGAATAGAAGGAGATAGAACTACAACACTCAAGCTTAGTCAAGTTACAGATTGAATGTTGACATTATGTCGCAAAACCACAGATTAAAAATCTTACTACGAATGATATAGTTTTAACTATAACGAGAGTAGTTAACGTCAACACAACTCATGGTACGAACATTTAAGCCCACTGTTGTAGTTGCGTTCTCACGTTAACTACTCTAGTTAAGTAAGATGATTTAACTACGCCAACTCATGGTAGAGCTACAGTAGTCTTGTTGGCGACTATGTCTTTGAGCCGTTTGGGGTCGAGACGCTGGGACCATGGGGCCCTAGCGCCCACTTACTCTTTAAGGACATTACCAAACGCCTGGTCGACAGTTCCCGTGACCAGAATGCTGGCATTTTCTTGGGACAAAGATTGAGCATTGCCATACAACGTGGCAATGCTGCCAGCATTCTGGGAACGTTCCCGATTGACAGCGATGTGGAAGAGTACTACGACGCGTAGTGCGCTTCCCATGTTTTTTTATTTTCTTTTTTCTATTTTAATACTTGTTTCTTTTATTTATTTTTTATCTATTTGTATATATAGTAAGTTTATTGTTGTTCATTTAAAATGTAATTGTAAATATTTCCTTTAATATTAATAATTTATAAATATTGATCTCGTATAGATATTAATATTATTATATATTATATACTAGCTGACCCGCGCAACTTCGCTTGCGTCACATAAGAGAGAATGGGTAAGAATTTTCCACGTTTTTGTAACACTTTTTACTGTTACTCTGCTCCTATTGGTCGTAGCGTGATGATATAAAATATGCTTTTTTTTCACGAAAAATATTCTCAAAATTATTTATATCTCTTAATATAATGAAGTCGCGCTAAGGTATATCCGCCATTAAAACAGTTGCCATGACAACGGAATTTTGTTAATTCCATGTCATTATAATATTGATTACTCGCGACTTCTCTCGCCACCTGAATTTTCCCGGGAAATGCGTCATTTTCCCGGGGTAAAAAGTAGCCTATGTCCTTTCTTGGGTATAAACATACCTCCATGCCAAATTTCATGCAAATTGTTTCAGTAGTTTAGGCGTGATTGAGTAGCAGACAGACAGACAGAGTTACTTTCGCATTTATAATATTAGTATGGATTATTTATTTATTATAGATTAGTTTGTGTTTGAAATGTTCTAGTACAAGCATCGGTGGTTCAGTGGTAGAACCCTCGCCTCCCGCGTGAGCGACCCGGGTTCGAATCCCGACCGATGCAAATCAACTCCGCAACAATCTTCCTTTTTATTTCTTGCATTTTATTTGAATTACAAATATGTTGTATAATTTCTTGTTATTGTTGGGATTGATAATGAAGCACATAGTAGTAGTCAGTAGAACACAGATACATTTGGGCGCCATCTCTCGGTGGCGGTGCGTACTAAACAGGTAACAAGTGGCTCGCTGCACGCTGCACCGTGCACTCACATGTACTGCATGTACAGTACACAGATAGCGCTGTGTGTACTACACTTGTATTATTAGCGCTTACATACTTGTACCTTTTCAAATCTAATATAACTCAGTAAACATAATGAGCTGCCGTTTATGTTTATCTTTCAATGTCATGTGTCAAACGAGTGCCAGGTATTATAACCGGATAATTACTTCGTTCCGGGTGAAACTTTTACGTAGTCGAGTGTTTCAAATTGTGTAGTACAAGCATCGGTAGTTCAATGGTAGAATGCTCGCTTGCCATGCGGGCGGCCCGGTTCCGGCCCAGGTTCGATTCCCGGCCGATGCACACTCGTAATTATATCTATTTAAAACTGTTTATAAACAAACTTATCTCAGTCTTACATTTTTTTTGAAAAGCAAACGATTTTCCTGTATCCCTTGCTTTGATAAGAAAACTGCTACACCACCCGGACTATTCTCAAGACGCTTGATGTTCATATTTAATTAACTTCTCAAAACCAAATATTCCTTTAAATATGGATTAGATTACGATGGCCATTAGAGAATAAAGATGTTTCAAAATCTAATTTGAATACAAGATTAGCGAGGTTTCTTCTGTCGAGTACTATAATCAATTTCCTTATTAAAAGAATATGTAATAAGATGTTTGATTTCTTAAATATATAGACCTGTAGCTCGATTCTCTACTACTATCGACTACCGACAACCGACCTGTCATCGAGAAATTTTGTATGAAAATCTGATCAGCGCCTCTGATGGGCGATGTAGAAACTTTTTTGGCAGTACATTCTAAATGTCAAAGGCGAACGGCAGGTTTGTATGAAGAATTCGTACAGCTTATAAAATGTCATGTTTAGGTTTGCTTTTTGTTTTAATTGGAAGATAATATGATAGACAAGCTTATTTTAAAATTCTTATATTTTTTAAAGTTGGGAGGTAAAAGTCCATTTTAAGAAGCCACGATAGTTCGCTAAATTGCTCAGATGCTGTCAAAACCACAATCCAAAACAACAGCAAATTAGCGGATGCGTAGACGTCAGACTAACAGTGACGTGTCATGAGATTTTCTTTTTCTGTAGTTGTCAACAAATAGGTATAAGCCATAGACCAAAAAATATTATGTAATTTATAAAATCTTTCTACCTTAATTATTAATTAATCCGGACTTCTAAAAATAATACTCCCAAATAAAAATAAGTGACTTAGTCCCCTTTATAAGTGGTACAAATTCTGTAACGAAACAACACCAACTTTAAGCTGTACGAAATCTGCCGATCTCCTTTCGATAGCTAGCCGGTTGTCGGTAGTCGATAGTGGTAGAGAATCGAGGTACTGGTCATCTCCTTTAGCTATTGGTCCTATTAATCCAATTTCTATGACCGTGAATGTCAAATAATTTTTATTATTAGCATTCCTGATTCCATATTCTCTGTTAAAAATAAAAAAATACTAGTGAAAGAATTACTTTGTAAGTAAAACCAGTTGTAACCGCACGGTGACGGTGTGACGTCACTGTGCAACACGCTAAGTCTGGCTCACACTCAGGACTGTTTTATAAATGAAATAAGTGGACAAACTACAGAAAACTGCATGAGCTATTCTGCATAAGCTACATCTACGGCTGGAGACTTGATACTAAGCGGGTCGCAACCCGGCGAGGTGTAATATGACGTCACGCTGTTAGCGGGACTCGATATTATTTGAAACTTCGACATACCTAGCAACATTGTCCATTCTATTAAGATAATAATAATTTTGATCCGGGTAATGCTGCTGCAGTAGAATGTTTAAAAAGTTATAGAAGAAGCATCGGTGGTTCAGTGGGTAATGCTTGCTCCCACGGGGGCGACCCGGTTTCGGTCAAGAATTCGGGCAAAATACGACCGTGTGTCCAGTTGACGAAAACATAATAGTGATTTAATTTAATTTCACCATGGCGACACGCGTAAAAATCTTGGAGTGTCCAAACGACGAAATAATTAGCAGTACTAATTTAGAACTTCACCAACTTGACACATGTTTGTCCAGTCTCATGTGTCGAGTTGGTGTATAACCCTCTTTTATTGTACCTATCTCTTTACAAATTATATCGCAGTCTTTAAAACAAACTTAACTATTTTAAAAAATAGTTATATCCTATGTTACTCGCAGTTATTGTATTTCTTTTAAGTTTTATAGTTTTCCTATCGTACCTACTGTTCTTCGGAACTTAATTATTACAAGTGAACAATTCAATTGCAATTATTTCAGTTTTTACTTTACCCTTAATAAGATTAAAAAAATATGTTTTTATACAGATTAGCGTTTTTCATCCATATCCAGATTACCCATAGTAAATATTCTCGTTGAAAGACACAAAAAGAAAAAAAAAGCAAGTAGTTATGGTGATTGATTTTTTTCTTAAGTTATGGACAATTTGTCACATCATTAAGTAGGTAGTTATATTTTCGTCGTTAGGGAGAAAATAGTTCAGAGTCCCTCGCGCATTGATCCCGCCAAAAAGTAAAACAACAATTAGTATGATTCAAAAGTAAGTTAAATTCTGCCCCTGTTCTGAACAAAACCTGAGTTTAAAGCGCTCTTTAACAACATTAGTCTACCTGATTTTTGTATCTAAGTACAACGATAAATAAATCTTTCCTCATTTATCTCTTAAAATTACATAAAAATCCCTTTGGTAATATGTGAGTTAATAACGAGTGTTGCTTCGTGTGATGTAACCAGAACGTAATATCTAGTCTCAGCTACAAAATAAGTGAATTTGTTTCAGAGTGCCTGTACCAGACAGGCACTCTGAAACAAATTCACTTATGATCGAAGTTCCTTGATTGCATATACTTTGTTGACAATTTTCCCGGTAAATTATTTTAAATAGTAAATCAAGAGTGTGACGTCACATTGTGCGTCGTCTCAACGGTAAAGGAGTGACGTAATCAGTGTCGACGACTACGCGATAAAATGACTCTTCCGCCCCTTAGGTGCTTAGTGGAGACGAAAGCAATCATGCATGCAGCAAAATTGGAGTGTTTTAAATATTCCTTTAGTTTAGCAAAGAGAATAGTTAAGCGGTTGAGTTCAACTTTGAGATGCAATATTTAAATTTCTCAAAACGATAATGACAGATATGGATAAGGAAAGTAAAACCAGTGCCTTATTTATAGATTTATCTAAAGCATTTGATTTTGTGGATCATGACATAAGTAGGTTGAAATTGGGGTTTCTGGATCAGATCAGATCCAGAAACGCCCAATTTCAACCATCATTCAGTCATTCATTCTTATTATTCGAAAATAGATATTAATATCGGATTGATATATTGTAGTTAACGAAAGCGTCTCCAACGCGTGCCGCCGAGCAAATAAATCTGCAAAGTACCCAATAATAATATAGAGATTCTGGTATTGTTAAATTAACACTATTTTAATATACAAACTTATTCGTTTCAATGTGCATTTGATTAATAAAATCTACAATCATTCAAATTCATGTAGATTATTGATTCATTCAGCATTCAAAATTCAGGTATAAGCATTCTAATTCTTTACTGGTTTACAAAGTGCACGCTAGATTCATTCAATGATTCAAGAAGACGTTTTTAGGTAACAATATCTCGCATTCAAGCAGCACGTGATCCATACGACACGTTACGTAGCTGGTATTGGAATGCGCGTACGCGCCGTCCGCCGCTGCCTTATAAAGGTGCTGCAGTTTATGAGATAGAAAATAAACTAAATATTAATTTTAGTATCAATTTAATTCAAGTTACACATTTTTAAAATAATGCTCATTTATACATATTTATTTACAACATTCAAACACATGGTATAGAATTTATCATGCAAATTAGTCAGTCTATGCTTTTGTTTCAATATCATCTTGAATTTTGGATATTAATTCTCTCGTACTGGTATAAATGTCATCAAATAATGTATTTTCACGATATGTTGAACACACACATCAGCTTCACAGTTGCATATCGGTTGTTCAGATTTTAGGAAATTGTCGGTGTCATAAATTTCTATCTTAATTATTTTTGTTCCTCGAGTGACGGGTTTCTTTATATACTGAAAAAATGTTTGATCTGTTTTTGATCTCTTGTGTGTAAGACCCAGCGTTTTTTGTCCAGCCTTTTGTTGCACTGGTGCTTGATCCATAGGTATAAAATTGAAAAGATCTTCTGTGTCCTGTGGAATAATCAGAAATATTCTTTATACCACCATTATATTATATTAAGGTTAAAGTAATATTGTACTATACTTTACAAATAAAATAATTACTTACCGACATTGCACTGCAATAACGCTAAGTCGCTCGAAGGAGAAACAGAATAGATTCAAAAATATTTTTTTTCATTTACTTATATATGATATTTTTTTCATTTATAGAGTTCAAAATCGTATGATTTTGTTGCATATTTATTCACAGTCTAAATGTATCATGTAATTGAAACCGTAAGACACCATGACGCCTAATATATTATTGTTTACCATAATTATACATTGATAACATAAATACGACTGTTCGTTGGTTCGCTCTATATTTTGTCATACATTTAATCGAGTAGATACGGCGAGTGAAGTCATCGTAAGTAGTATGTCGTAGATAATTATTTTACTTTTTACAATGTAAGCATTTCTTTATAAGGAGACTAATCAAAACAATATCGTTATATCAACATACTATTTTTGTGATCGGTTTCGCCTATTTTTACATGCATACATACGTAGTTACATATTCATCACGCCTCTTTCCCAACGGGGTAGGCAGAGACTATGTTTATTAATTTTTACCTAAATTAATTTAACTTATGATTTGTAAGTCACCAAGAGATAAATATATTTTACTACATCAATATGAATTAATATGTATTTTTAACATACTGATTATGCATGTTTATTAGCTATGTGATCAGTTGATCACCATAGCGCAATTATACAAATTAACGTGGTTAACGAAATTGGTTTCACAAAATAAATACATTAAACACATCATCTTTGATGCAGTCGGGTAAGTATTATCATAATAAGCTAAATTAGTGTTATGTTACAATGCTTAAGATAATGTAAACTATCGTATTTGGATTATATTTTCTGACACAGCATTTAATACACGTGCCCTTTTCTATATTTGGGATACTGTGACGTAGATTTACCACGATTTAAGAGTGTAGCTACTGAAGGAAGACCGTATAACATTTGTTCAAGAGCTACAAGCAGGAGCTGCTCCCCTCGGCGGCCCTCGGTACCTAGAAGCTTCCCAGATCTTCTCTAAGATGTAAGTTACTTTTATTTCTATTTGATAATTTACTAATTTTACTATTCAGTCATTCAACTTTTAATAACGACTATTCGATCAATCAACTATTCAATAATTCTACTATTCAGTCATTAAACTTTTAATAACGACTATTCGATCAATCAACTATTCAATAATTCTACTATTCAGTCATTAAACTTTTAATAACGACTATTCGATCAATCAACTATTCAATAATTCTACTATTCAGTCATTAAACTTTTAATAACGACTATTCGATCAATCAACTATTCAATAATTCTACTATTCAGTCATTAAACTTTTAATAACGACTATTCGATCAATCAACTATTCAATAATTCTACTATTCAGTCATTAAACTTTTAATAACGACTATTCGATCAATCAACTATTCAATAATTCTACTTTTTTTTTTTTTTTTTAAGACAACTCCCGCACTAAGAATTGCTCTTGTGTCGCGGGGACTTTTACAAACACACAAACAACGGACACAAAGCACAACCAGACCCGAAACAATTATTTGTGGATCGCACAAATAATTGCTCCGTGTGGGAATCGAACCCACGACCTCCCGACGCAGTGGTATCGGCGTGGCGACCTAAACCACTGCGCCACGGAGGCAGTCTATACTATTTGATCATTCAACTATTTTAAAAGCTCTTCTAGGTATTCAGTCTTTAATAATATAATAATTTATTTAAAATAAAGCAATCTATTATCCATTGTGGAGCTCTATCATAAAGTTACTATTGCCACTTACTTACTAATATTATTTATTATTTTCAGGTCTAAGCAAATGGCTGACCAATTGTTTCCATCATCCGACGAGTCAACAGTTGACGTTTCTACAAAGTCAAGTAAGAAGAAGCGAAAGATAATGGTGGATGGACATTCGTCCGCCTCATATACACGAAGTCCTGTCATCGCTGCTCCAGTCTGCCTGGGACCACGGCGAGTGCAACCTGCGCCGAAACGTTAGGCATTTTAAGGTAAAATGCGTGTTCGCGTTAATTCCCGTATTCTATTATACATTAAACATGCAACGCGAGAGTTTAAAAGTTATAGAAGCGAAAGATTCCTGAGAAGACATCAGATAGCCAGCCTTCTACTACTGCTGGGGCTACATTAGCGGGCTATGGCGAATATTCGTGTTAACGCGATGAATGTGGCCGGGTTCAACGTGTCATCGCGTAGTATTCGGGCGAAGACGATGTAGTATCGAGGAGCTGTCGCTAAACTGGCGCGAATTAAAGGGATTTGTCGCGCCAATATTCGCTTAGGTGGCTACTAGTGAATGCAATCCCGATCTCGCGGGATCCCGATCTCGCGAGATCCCGTGTATTTTTTCGGGATCAATCCCGAAGCATAATATGACGAGATCCCGTTCGGGATTGTCGGAGAGGACATTTTCAGCAGCTGGCTACATTGCAATAGACTTAAGATGCCGATTAGAAGATCGTACTATTGATACACTTTGTATTTTAAGAAGCTACTTTCAAAATGCCATGTGATTACTTTTTATTTTGATCTCCTGGAGCTACACCTACTTTTTTGATTATGTTCATGTTATTACACCTGTTAATTATGTTACGTTGTTAGTAATATTGAAAAAAAGGCTAAAGGCTTTTATTTTCTTTCAAATAATAATTTATTGCCTTCACCACACTATCACACACATATTACATTAAACAAGCCGTTTGAATTGTATTATTTTTACTAACTAGACGGGATCCCGAAAATCTCGGGATCCCGCGGGATTGATATTTGTGATCGCGAGGGATCTCGAGTTGACGATCTCGAGTCGGGATTGCATTCCCTAGTGGCTACATCTACGTCAATTCACTGAATTGACGTAGATGTAGCCTTTCCGTAGCCGTCCAGACTTTGAAGCGAGACGGACGTGCATTTAATTTTTTACACTATGGAGTGGAGTAACGAAAAAGTGTTAGAATTCATTCAATTTTATAGCACAAGGCACGATGCATCGCGTCAACTCGACACGAATCTTCGCCCGCCTTAATGTAGACAAGAACATCGCCCATACCCGAACACGATGTTTTTGTCGCGCCAACACCATACGAATCTTCGCTCGCTAATGTAGCCCCAGCATACGAAGAAGACGAAGGCGAAAGCTACGGCGCGAGATCTCTTCGGCACCGATAGCGACGACGACGACGAACTGCATCGTAGCAACACCACCGGTAAAAAAATAGCACCCATTTATTCCTACGTAACAAGGCGATTAGCAAACGGTTTTTCGCGTCAAATAGATGAAGACAAAACTGGAAATTATTACATTGAATTGAAAATTTATAATACTGATGAAATTGAGCGGGTGTCAATCGATGGCGGCATTCCGTAATATCTATAAAAAATAAAACAAATTCAAACACTGAGTCCTGGAAACATATAAATGAATTTATAAAGGAGACGAGGAAAGAATTTAAAAATCGTACACCAACTTTTATAAGCTCGTACCAGTAGAATACTTAATACTATCTAAACTAATCTCCAGGAATATGTATAATCTTATTACTTTTATAGAATAAATGTTAATTTAACCTATACTATGATTTAAGCGTATTGACAATACTTTATACTTAGAATAATAATGTATATTATATAAAGAGCAAATTAAAACGTGTCTGTTTTGTTCAAGTACCGCACGGTCAAAAAAAGACCGTGCGGTACTTGAACAAAACAGACACGTTTTAATTTGCTCTTCAGTTATAATTTGTTTTCAAGTGTTAATCGTAATTTCTTAACGTTTGAAATATAATAATATCAAAGTAAAACCGTTCATCTAACTTTTAGTGAAAACCGTGTATCAAAACTCCTAATATTGTGGAAGATATCACCAAAATAAGTTTAAAAGTTTTTAAAAAACCGTCGCTGTCCCTGACCTGCCCCAACCCGCGGAGTGCCCGCTGTGACGTCACCACGCACTTGTGCTGCGAGCTGTGCCCTGCCGCGCGCGACCCGCGCTCCCCGCTTCGGACATCCTCAGCGTAAACAACAACACATTTACTTGCTCCCAGTAAATTTAAGTTCCTGAGCCAGCGACATGGTCAACTACGCCTGTAAAGCTTGCGGTAAGAAAATTCCATCATCATTACAACACTGGACTCCAGCCCAAAAATGGGAGAGACTAGTACGCCTTCGCGCACATTGGTTGACTCAGCTGCGAGCGAGAATGTTACAAAGTGATACGCCGTTCCCGGGATCGTTTCCTACGTTCCCTAATTCCCAGGAACGCTCCCGGGCGCGTTGGGAACAACTGGGAACGTTGACTTAAATAGCTGTTTATATTTTTGTTAATAACTTTTGCACTATGTGCAAAAGCAAGTACACCTTTATACATAGACATAATTCAATTAAGTCGTTGCTTTGAAAACTTTCCCGATAATCTCTGGGAATATTCCTATATTCCCTGGGAATATTCCTCTGTTCCCGGAATCGATGGGCACGTTCCAAGGTTTTTAGTAAGACATTATATGAATTAAAACAAAGTGTTTATTCAGTATTTTAATCATGAAAAACTTTGATATATATAATTTTACATATTTTTTTAAACGGCACACATTTTCTTCTTTTGGATATGATAACAAAACTTAAAAAGAATCATCACAAAGTCTAATGTGGTAACAAAATTCCACATTTTTTTTAATAATAATTATATCTTGGCTTATGATCAAATGTACCTAAGTATATAAAGTATTTACGAGTATATAAATCGCCAGTCTTATAGATTAACAATTTTAATTAGTTTAAATAAAATACAAATCAGTCTTATAGATTAGCGTTATAATCACAGAAAGTAAAGTTTTTGATTACACAATAAAATTATGGAAAGATTTTTATTTTAGTGTTTTACAGACACCTAAAATATATCAATTCCACAGTTATTAGTATCCATACAGTGTAATAAAAATAATTCATACAGTATAGTGTAGTAGAAATCAGTTTGTTTGACGGAGACTACGCAAAATTAGTCATCAGAGTCTGAATCGGAACGAAATATATTTCTTATTATTCTTTTTTTCTCTGCACTTGTCCTAATATTTGAGGGGCCTGGCTTATTTGGATCAAATACTTCTGTTGTACAATTCATAATATTGGAATCATCGGAATCCAATTCTAATCTGACCCTGGAAGTGCCAGGGTTATTAAAAATAAGCTCTGAGTTTTCCGTTTCATCTATTGCTACTTCGGAAAATTCGTCTTCCGAGGCAGAATTTGATACTGAAGATAAATTATGATCTGACAGTGGTCTTTGATATTGTTGGGTGGGTTTGTTAATTAGCTTCCAATTGTGTGATATGAATGTTAGCTTCCCTGCTGTGTTTGCCTTTAAACGATTTCGTTTCTTCGTATGCATATTTGAAAATGTTGAAAAGGATCTTTCTACAGCTGCAGAAGTAGCGGGAACTGATAAAATTTTTATGGCAATCTTACCCAGAAGCGTTTGAGGAAATAAAGTTTCCCACCATGATAATGGTGAAATATTTTCGGCCGTAGTCCAAATAAAACTTTTTTCCCACAAGCTTTTGTATTGCGATAATTCCGTAAATGTATTAACTGCAGCTTCTGCATCTTTTTCAATATCTATAATCAATTCACAGCCTTCAACATTCTCTTGACTAGATAATAGTACTCCTTGATTTTGTGGATCCAGAATGGCAGCTGCCAAATGAATTGGCTTAAGAGCATTTAGTTTTCTACAATGGCAAGTCTCCATACAAAGTTTTACCTGACATCGTTTTGGAGCGTCTATGAATGAAAAAATGTTAAAACTATAGAGTTTCTTTAACTTAAACAGAATCATTAAGATTTCTGGTTTGAGAGGGCCACAAGAAAAAAATATGATCAATTTTATATTTTGAGGTATATCATGAAAAAACTTATGTAAATTGCTGTTCTACATTATTTATGTCTAAAAAACAGATTTAGATTACGTGAGAGCAATGAGTCCGGGGGCAATGCAAGTCAAAACTGAAGATAAACCAAGAAAGCAATCGTAACACCAGTAGCAAGCAAAGCTAACTAACAAGTTCACAACAAAGTAAACAACTAGTGATGCTGATAATCAATCATCAATCAATCGATTATTGAAATAATTGAAGTCATAATCGATTATAGAATATAATCGATTTAATTATTTTGTATAGGCAAGAGCCTATACACACTATGTTAAATGTTAATGTTTTGAAATAAAAGGAAATGTTCGAAATAATGTTAAATGTTTAATTAAAACTGCACTAAGTTAATGTTACTTAAACCAAGTTAAACTAAACTATAAAATGTTATAAAAAATGTAATTAAAATGTAATAATAAAAATGTTATAAAAATGTTAAATGTTGTTCGCGCCCAACCTAACCCGAACTATACTTAATTCTATGCCTACGTGACGACTTGACCCTCTTATTTATTATTACAATAAAAATTATAATCTAGGTCAATGTGCAAAGTACAATGTGCGGTTGCTGACCGTACATCTTGGCGGGCGCACGAACTAAATCAAAGTAAAATGAAATGACTCTTAGAACATGTAAAAATATTAAAGTGAACTATTATTAACTACTTAAGTATTCTGTAATTTAAATATTAAATGAATGGGGTTTCGCGTATGTGCTCATTTCAATGTTTTCAGTAGACGCGACCCTCGGTGGCTTCGGCGGTGGTGATCTGGCCATCGGCATCCGTCCGGTGTTGGCGGTAATGTTGTGACTACATTTCCAGTATACGTAGATGCCTCCCGCGACAGCAGAGAATAACACCAGAAGTCCCAGTGTAGTATATGAGACAACGTATAGGTGTAAGTCGTTTTGCGACATTTCAGTCTGCTCAGTTTGCTTCCTTAATTTCTTCAATGAATGTTCAAGTTGTCCATAATCGTTTCTTACAGTCTGCGTGTTAAGTTGCATGGTTGATAGTTCAATGGACTGTAGAGATGTTAGGTTGTTGATGTCTCCAAGATCGATTAACGATATTTCAGGATTGGTATACATTTTATTCGTGTAATATACTTGCGTGTAGTAAGTATCTTCGCCGTTTCTAATTATACATCCTTCGGTTGCTTCTATAATTCCTGCTGAATATATTGTCTTAGTAGTCATACGCCTTTCACATATAATTTGTAACTGACAACTGTTGCAACAAACATGAAGCCAAGTGTTGGGTCTTTGTAGTGGTGTCCATGTATTGTTACAGCTTTCCGATGTGTACACACAATTTGATAAGGTGACATTTGTTATCATACCAATTTCGCATGGGATTTGATGGTTTCTCATATTACGCGTTGGCTTATTTAACGAACAGATGTACATATGTGCTAGGCTCAATTTTAATACAATGTTCGAGATCTCTGCTGGTGAGCTGCATATACGTTTCCTTTCTAATATTGACTGCAATATATTCTGAGCTTGTCTTCACTATATGTGCCTGCCCGTTGTTAGATAGCATGGGAATAGGAATTGTTTGATAAACAGTGAACTGATTGTCACTTGTCAACGGTAATGTGATTTCTATAATTAAATAATTATCAATTAACCGTGATCTCACCTCCAGAAGTTTGTAGACATCAGGTAATTGAGTTTGGATGTTTTCGACGGGAATAGATAGATGTGGGGGTAGCTGTCCCGAAATGATGTTGAGTTCCTGCATGAGCTGACTCTGCGGTAAAAGTCGTGTATCAACGTGCCCGTGATGAATGTTAATCGCTGTTTCTAAAAGCATACCTTGAATGTGGCGCAATTTAGATAAGATAATTGAAGTGGTGACTGCCAGGATATTAAAGTAGTTCATAGCTTGCTCCTCCTTAAGAGCAGTTTTCATCTGCTGCAGAAACGTAGTTGTGTTGTTAAGATGTTTAGATAATAGATTAAATTGCGTATTCATCGCCTCTTCGTTTCTCTTTAGAATGTTATTTTGCGCTTCAATTATTGATGTTTGTCCCTTAATTAGGTTTAATAAATGATCTCTGTTATGATGTAATTTTTCTATATCCTGTTTATATTGTCTGGCAAAACTTTCGTCCAACACGCCGAATAAGCTATTGGCAATATAGCCTATTCCGTTAATGAGTCCTCGGGTGACACGCCCGTTTGTCTGTCCGTGATGTGTTTGCAACAAGTAATTGTTATGTTCAAGTTCATTAAGCTCCTGTTGGAATTCTGTTCCAATGGTCTTGCACATCGTTTGATAGTCAAATTGCTCACACCTTTCCCCTAGGTGTTTTACAACCCGGTGTATGTTTTCTACGCCTCGCCAATAGGATGTCATATTGTAGTAAGTTACGATCTTCCAGCTATCATGTACGCTTTGCAAATTCCCGATTCTGTCAAAATATACAGCTCTGTTTGGCTCAAATGGTGTGACCTTCATGACGTCACTAGCCTGTACAGTCGGGCGAAATAATGTAAGTAATGTTACAAGCACACATAACAGGCTAGAGTTCACATTCTTCCGTTTGCGGTGTTGTTTTTGTTTCGTGGTGTTCGTCGGTTGATTTTCTGGCTTGACAGGAGTGGTGTCAGGTTTTTCTGTTTCTAAATCTGATATCGGCAGTTTAACTAATTTAGTTATAGGCCTTTTGAGTACTCCTTTTTGTGTTTTTAATGTTACGACTCTGACCAGGTTATCTTTTCCCGGATGAACATCCTGTATTTTACCCAGTGGCCACTTAGAAGGTGGTATATTATCCTCCTTAATCAGTACGACGTCGCCAAAATTTTTTGCCTGCCAAATTATTTGTCTTATATAACCATTTACTTCGAACTTGAAGTTGTTGCAAGTATTCGCTGGACCATCTCCTCCAAAAACTTTGTTGCATTTTTTGTAGTAGCTGCCATCTGTTATGAATTTTAATAGTTCGATCTTCGATATATTCTTGAGGTAGGAATGTTGTTGGTCGCCCGATTAAGAAGTGCGAGGGTGTTAAATAATCGATATCCTCAGCGTCCTCAGTTAGAGGGCACAGTGGTCTGGAATTCATACATGCTTCAATCTGTGTAAGCAGTGTTGTTGTTCGTATGTTAGCTTTTGTTCCCCTAACACGCGTTTAAGGTGGTACTTCATGGACTTAACTGCGGCCTCCCAAAGTCCGCCAGCAGTCGGCCAGCTTGGGGCGTTGAAATGCCACTCCACTCCTAGCTCCGTTGTACTCCGTGCAAAACTGTCTGTACTGAATGTTTGAGCAATATGTAGTTGTCTAGCCAATTCCCTTTCGGCTCCAACAAAGTTCGTTCCATTATCGGAGTAAATATGTTTAGGGCAGCCTCGTCGCGCAATCATGCGGTTAAGGGCAAGTAAAAATGTTTGTGTTGATAAATCGGATGCGAGCTCTAAATGCACAGCCTTTGTTGTCATGCATACGAAAACCGCGACGTATCCCTTACTTGTCCTTACACCTCGACCTTTGTTCAATTTTACTTCAACAAATCCTGTGAAATCTACTCCTGTATGATAAAAGGGCGGCGATTGAGCTATTCTCTCACTGGGTAAGTCAGCCATCAATTGATACTGTGTTGACGGTTTAAAACGGCAGCACTTTACACAGTTTCGCAGATGTTTTTTGACAGTTCTGTTGCCTCCTACTATCCAATATTTTTGCCTCAATGTGGCCAAAGTTAATCTAGCCCCACCGTGCAAGGTTGTAGAATGCGCTCAATCAATTAGAAGAGATGTCAGCTTACTGTTTTGCGGTATTATAATTGGGTGTTTCGTCTCTTCAGATAAGTTTGAGTTTTGTAGTCTGCCTCCGACGCGCAATATGTCATTTTTATCAAGGTAAGGATTGAGTTTTAGAAGGCCACTGTTTTTATTTACAATCCCCTTTGTTTTTAAATCGTTTATTTCTTGTTTATAATGTTCGTTCTGAACGTGCTTTACAATAATGTTGGTGGCGCGTCGAATTTCAGCTAACGTCAAATTACCTTTTCTATAAATAAACTCGCCATTCACCTGTGTGTTGTCTGTCTGGCGTATGTCTCGTGACGCGTTTGTTATGAAACGCGACACCCAAGCGATGACTCGTATTATAGTCATTAAACAGCTGTATTTGATAAGGAGTTCTGTTATTGTGTTTTTGTTCACGGGTGACGTAACCACATGTACTGTTTTTATTTCAATGTTAGGTAACTCATAATCGACTTCAGACGATTCCGGTGCGCTCTCTGTTCGAATGCATTCGGGTCCATCAAACCACAAGGAAAAGTTTTGTAATTGGGAAGGTAGTAATCCTCGAGTCGCGCAGTCAGCTGGGTTTTGATCTGACCTCACATGTCTCCAATCGTTAGGGGACACAATAGATGTAATTTCTTGCACCCTGTTGGCGACATAGGCCTTCCACCGTGATATATCTCCCTTTAACAAACCAAGTACGATCATAGAGTCTGTCCACGCGGTCACTTTGATGTTCGGTTTGTTGAAGCAATGTTTTATTTTATTTATTAACTGGGCAAGCAACTGAGCACCACATAACTCAAGCCTTGGTAGACTCTGCCTTTTTTGTATTGGAGCCACCTTTGTTTTGGCTGCGACTAATGTGATTTGGGGTTCCTGTGATCCTTTTCGAGTCTTGCAATATACCACACAAGAAAATGCCTTTTCCGACGCATCACAGAAGGCGTGCAGCTCGCAGTCCATGTTTGTTTCAACTCCAAGCCATCGGTTAAACTTTAAATGTTGCATGTTTCTTAAATCGTTACAAAGTATCCTCCATTCCCTTTCTATTTCATCTGGAACAGTATCATCCCATTCAAGTTTGTGTTTCCAAATTTGTTGGAATAAGATTTTTGCCTTGATTGTGATGGGTGATAGCCACCCCAGTGGGTCAAAAAACATTGCAGATATGTCGCTCAGAATTTGACGTTTTGTAGGTTTTTTAGTGGAGGTATTATTTTTCTTTAATGTTGGTGAAAATATAAATTTATCTTGTTTCGGATCCCAGGTTAATCCTAACGCCTTTGACGTTTGCTCTTCCGTGAAATTGAAGCTAACCGGGCTAATCATGTGCTCTGGCAGGTCTGCTATAAGCTGTTGTTTATTACTAGACCACTTCCTTAGGTTAAAACCTCCCTTAGCCAATAGTTGAATAAGTTGGTCTCTTATTTTACGGGCTTCGTCCAAATTATCGCTGCCGAATAACGCATCATCCACGAAAAATTGATTTAGTAATATGTTTTTAGCTTCCGGGTATCCGTCACCTTCGTCCGCCGCTAACTGTTGAAGTGTTCTGAGCGCTAAAAACGGGGCAGCCTTAGTACCGTAAGTAGCAGTACACAATTGATATTCCCGTAGAAGTTGACGAGGGCAGGTCCGCCAAACAATTTTTTGTAAGGTTTGATGTTCTGGATGTATAACAATAAAACGGTACATTTTCTCTATGTCCGATGTGAATACATACTTGTACTGTCTCCACCTCAGTAGAATGCTAAGAATGTCCTTTTGTAGGTTTGGCCCTGCTTCCATCAAGTCATTAAGGCTATGTTTAGTACTCGTTTTGGCCGAAGCGTTAAATACGACTCTCAATTTCGTCGTAATTGCACCTGGACGCGCAACTCCGTGATGTGGTAAAAAATATTCCATGTTGTTATGGTTTATGTTAACCTGTTTCATTTGACCCATTTTCTCGTATTCCTCCATAAAAGACTTGTAGTCTGTTGCAAATGCAGGATTTCTTGCCAATTTTCGTTCTAATTGCTGAAACTGAGCGATAGCTTGCGGTTTGGATGTTCCCAGTTTTTCTAAAAAATCGTCCTTGAGAGGAAGTCGGACCTGGTATCTCCCGTCAGGCAGGCGCGTTGTTGTTTCCTTATATAACCGCTCGCATTTGTCGTCAGGTTCAGCTTCTTCCTTGTTGTCCTGCAAGGACTCCTGTTCCCAGAACTGCGCAAGGTCTTGAATGTTATTGACTATGACATGACAGTTAAATGTTTTGTAATTACCGCAAACTATCCATCCTAAGTGTGTTTGCTGGGCTATGATGGAGGACGTTCTTGTTTTGATGAGACCTTCCAACAATATCTCAGAGTATACATCGGCTCCCAGGAGCAAGTCAATGTCCTGAGATACATTGAAATCAGGATCAGCAAGTTGCAAATGTTGTATGTGTTCAACGCTAGCTTTATCAATGGTTTTACTTGGCAGTTTATTAGTTATTGAATTCATAATAAGTGCCTTGATGTTAAAGCTAAAATTGTTGTATAAGGCCTGGCATTTAAGGTGAAGCACTCCCTTACACCTGGTAGTGGCTGAAGCTCCAATTCCCGACACAACAGCGCTCAGCTTGTCCCGCTTCAACTGTAGTCGTTGGGCAGCATTCTCTGTGATGAGACTGACTTGAGATCCTTGGTCTAATAAGGCGCGTAAAATAATTGTAGTTCCATCATTAGTCATCGCCTTAACTTGCGCTGTGGCTAAAATAACCTCATTTGTGCTGTCATTTGCTACGTATGTATTTAAACGTTGACCCACATTAGGCTCTCTAGGCTGCGATTTTACAGTGGTCATCGCTTCATGTAAAATGCTGCTATGTGACTCATTGCAATGCTTGCATTTTTTGTTTGACGTACAAACTTCGTCTTTGTGGCGAAATAAACAATTTATACACACATGTAGGTTATTAGCGGTTTTCAACCTCTCTTCTGGCGACAAAGTTAAGAATTCCTTGCAATTATAGTAGTCCATTGTTAAATGTTACAAATGTTACAATTTGAGGGCCGAATATTGCATTTCTTAGAGGACGCAATTTTATTTTTGGAACATGTAGGGGGGGTCTATAGAAGCTTAACTTGAAGTTTGTGGGGTCGCCACTCTTGTCCCCCGGCCGCCATCTTGGAAAAGGGGGTGGAAACACTTTTTTCGCTAGGTCTCGGGAACTATGCGTCTTACAATAAAATTGTAAAAGCATAATTTGTAGCAAATTATATTGTCTACAAATATGTTTAATAACTTTTTGTCCTAAATTAACAATTAAAGAAGTTATAAGCAAAATAGTGAAATTTTTTTTACAAAAATTTTCTCTCCGAATCCGATTTATTTCGGAGCGCTGTTACTGAGTTTCTAATTAATGAATTTAAAAAAAAATTTAGGGCAAATTTTCCTCGAAAAATACTCTACAAGATTGGTCTGAGTTAATTTTTCTTTATATATTCATATCAGCTTAGCCTTTTTTCCCAACTATGTAGGAGTCGGCGGGAGTCTCACCAGATGCAGCTGAATACCAGTGTTTTACATGGAGCGACTGCCTATCTGACCTCCACAACCCATTTACCTGGGATATAAAACGATACCCCTCGTTAAGACTGGTTGTAAGACTTTCAAGCTCGTGAGTACTGTTAACGACTGTCAAATATCTTCGAAAATGACAGCCGGGCACCACAATTTAACGTGCCTTCCGAAACAGGGAGGAACTCGATATGTGTAAGGTGGTACCCATCCACCAAACAACCTCGGCAAGCGTGGCTTAACCTCAGAGACCTATCCGCGCGGCTGTTGCTAAAAAAAGTTATAGAGCAATAAAGAAAATAATTCTAAAAAAAATTGCACTTTTTTGTTTATATCTTCTTTAATTGTTAATTTAGGGCAAAAAGTTATTAAACATATTTGTAGACAAAATAATTTGCTACAAATTATGCTTTTACAATTTTATTGTAAGACGCATAGTATCCGAGATCTAGCGAAAAAAGTGTTTCCACCCCCTTTTCCAAGATGGCGGCCGGGGGACAAGAGTGGCAACCCCACAAACTTCAAGTTAAGCTTCTATTGACCCCTGCTACATGTTCCAAAAATAAAATTGCGTCCTCTAAGAAATGTAAATCTCATGTAACATTTCAATGGACTATAGAGGCCGTGTTGTTTATGACATTTTGGACAAGTTATAGCGTAATTATGAAACGACTTATTATGAAATGTTTTAGGTACGCTTCTTAATTCGAAGTGGTGTTTTTGCTGTTGTACCTTAGGCTTACTGTACACTGCATTATGGCTTGTTTTCGGTTGAGCGGTTTGGTGTTGACTGTTAATGTTATTCCTAAAGCGGTTCGGGTTCGAGTTCGATTCCATTGACATAAATCTGTTCTCAATGAAATTCAAAAACTCCTTCAATGTTGGCATAAGTCTAGGATCTTCTAAAGATTCCTTAAAAGATTGACTCGTTTCCGAATCAAGCTTTTGCATTATAATGTGGACCACTAACGGATCCCATGTCGACGTATCGAACTGCAAGTTTTTAATCGCGTTAATGCACTCGATAGTTGTGTCATGTAACCGTTTCAGCTGGGACGCAGTCGGTACCTGTATGTTGGGTTGATTTAACAAGATGTTAGCTTGATAGGTAAATAGAAGCCTCTTGTTGTCGTATCTATGCTGAAGTATGTTCCAACTAGTCTCGTAATTATCAGCGCTAATGTTCAAATGCTGTATTAATCGCTCGGCCTCTCCCTTCAATTTGGATTTCAAATGTTGCATTTTTTGGGCATCCGATATAAACGAGTTACGATGTACGATTTCTATAAATAAATCTTTAAATGTAGTCCACTGCGCGTAACTTCCATTAAAAACGGGCAGTTCAATTTTAGGCGTAGACTTTTCCTGGTGTTTATTATCCCATATTCTCTTGCTAATTTGCTCCTTGCTGAATTCGTAGAGCCTCTCTAACCTGTTGTAATCACTTTCAAATGCTTGCATATCGTCTACCATGTTGTCAAGCTTCCAGTATGTACTATCGACCTTCTCCCAACGTTGTGTAATTGTTTTCAATTTGTCTTCCAACTGCCATTTCTCTTTCAAATGTTCAATATCCATGTTTCGCACTGCTCTCTCAAACGCCTTGATGTTCGATCGCTGTTCGTTCATTGTGTCCCTCGTACGCTGGTCTACGACACTTCCATCACTTGACGTATTCTTGATATCTTCTGCGACCTCATTTCCGCCACGCCCTAGCGAGTCCTCATGATCGCTCGACGTGCTACTTTCTCCCTGCGTTTGAAACTGAGTAAAAGACTTCAGCTTTTCTTCCTCCATCTGTGTTAATAATCTTTGCCTCGATTTACCTATCATACTCCTCGCTTCTTCGTATAATTGCTCCAGGCGATCGAATACCCGATTTTCATAGTAGGGTCCTGTTTTATCCCCTTGTAACAATTCTAACTGAGCGTCGTTCTTCTTAAAATCGCTCCACAAATCGCGTAACTTGGTCAATCTTTCATCATGATACTCAAGACTTGTTTTACGAGAGGGACTATCTTTCTTAAAGTTCTCATAGATTTTTTTAATAGCGTCAAGAATTGCAGATTGCGAGTTCAGTAATGCAGAATGAGAAGACATGTTTGTTTCTGGTATGTGGCAAACACAACAAAATCCAAAAAACGCAGCAGGTAATAAAACGGAACGTGCTCACCGGTTTTGCAGCTTCCGCCCAGATGATGTTGATGTATGATTACACAAACCTATGTTCACACTCACACAATGTTTTTAATGTTCAAAATGTCAAATGTTCAAAATCTACGAACGCTCCCGCGACTGGACTGAAGACCACGGCACTGATTTTATTGTTCGCTCGAAGGACCAAAATGTATAGGCAAGAGCCTATACACACTATGTTAAATGTTAATGTTTTGAAATAAAAGGAAATGTTCGAAATAATGTTAAATGTTTAATTAAAACTGCACTAAGTTAATGTTACTTAAACCAAGTTAAACTAAACTATAAAATGTTATAAAAAATGTAATTAAAATGTAATAATAAAAATGTTATAAAAATGTTAAATGTTGTTCGCGCCCAACCTAACCCGAACTATACTTAATTCTATGCCTACGTGACGACTTGACCCTCTTATTTATTATTACAATAAAAATTATAATCTAGGTCAATGTGCAAAGTACAATGTGCGGTTGCTGACCGTACATATTTTTTAAACGATATTATTAAGATTAAAAACCAAAAAAACTACTGTTATATTGCGACTTACTATTAAAAATATTTTTGATTAAGGAAGTTTTTGTGGATGCTGTAATGATAACGTCAGTGATTACTGTAATGCTATTTGAGGTTTTATTTTATATATTTAAGTACATAATATTATTATTGCAAACAAATCAAATATGCTAATAAAATTGCTTAAAATAATAAGCTATTATAAATGGATTATTCTTTTCATATTATATATTTGTCATAATCGATCAATCGATTGTGAAAATAATTGATTATCAACATCACTCTAAACAACGGAAGGAAAAAAAAATTTTTTTTAGTGCTGCCATTACACCTTCATCTAATAATACCTGACTATTAATCACAACATTAATAATAAAATATGTAACTAAAACACCTATCAATTATATTTGTTATTTTTTTTTAGCAAAACCTATGTGATTTGTTTTTAACGTTCACTTAATAATCGTTTTTTGATATTTAAAAACAAAATAATAATATTGAAACATTTTGTAAGTGGTAATACTGACTAAAAGATTATGTCCACTGGATGTGGACGTATTCAAGTAAAAGTTTATTTTGTAAATATTTTAAGCTAGGCTTTTACCGAAAAAGTTAATTTCATCATAAAAAAGGGCTAAATTAATTAGTAACTTTTGCACGTGTCCCATTTGTAGACGCTTCATATAACACTTAGGTAAAAACTTGCCATTGTTCTTTTGTTATAGAGTATGTACCATCTCTCCAAAAAGCATTCTTGAATTTACGTGTTTTAACACTTTTTGTATTTCTTTAAAGGCTCGGTGTACTAGGTGTACTTCGTAATAATCTCCTTCTAGTGTTATTATCCACTAGCTGACCCGCACAACTTCAATTGCGTCACATAAGAGACAATGGGTCATAATTTTCCCCGTATTTGTAACATTTTTCGCTGCTACTCCGCTCCTTATGGCCGTAGCGTGATGTTATATAGCCTAAAGCCTTCCTCGATAAGTGGTCTATCTAACACTGAAAGAATTTTTCAAATCGGACCAGTAGTTCCTGAGATTAGCGCGTTCAAACAAACAAACAAACAAACAAACAAACAATCAAACAAACAAACTCTTCAGCTTTATAATATTAGTATAGATTGGACGATCGGTTTTAAGAAATATTCCAGTTTTTCTATTTCGACCCAAGTATCTTCTTCAAATATCAGGTTTCTATATTTTGTTTGTAGTGAATTATTGTTAATTATCATATTTTGCAATACAACTTTACATTTTACAAAACTTTGTAGACATAATAAATAACTTCTCCATCTTGTTTTAACAGGCAAATGAAGACTATGTTAATAAATCTATCATTAGCTATTCTACGAAACTCAGCTGAAAAGTTATGTGATCTAGTAATAGTTTTGATAATTTCCACGATATTAGAAAACAAGCTACGAATTTTAGGAACCTTGACTACGTCTCCTATAAATAAGTGAAGCGTATGTGCTAAGCATCCAGTCCAAATAGTATGGTCATATTTTTCATATAACAGCTTTCCAAGTTTAACCATATTACTAGCGTTGTCTGTTACTATTGCGAAACATTTTGATGCATCAAATTCATCAATGATTTTAGAAACTTCCTCACATAAATATTCAGCAGTATGATGATTGTCGGTAGTTTCTATAAATTTACAAAAATAGGGCTTGGGGGCATATAAAATCACATTTACAATTGATTCATTACGAATATTGGACCAGCCATCGATGCCTAAGTGAATTACATTAGCATGTCTTATTTTATTTGTGACGTCTTTGTGTACTGTTTCATATTCTTGATCTAATAATGTTGTTGCTAACAGCTTTCTAGATGGCATGGTAAACTGGGGGTTCAACATTTCAAATGCTTCGGTCCATAAAGGATGTTGCACAGTAGAAAATGGTATACCGGTCACATTAACCGCTCTTGCGATTGCTTGATGTATATTTGTCTGCAACAAAACAACAAAAATCGTTCATGCATAACAAAACAACACGATCATGCAAAATCGTTAGATAAAACTTTTTTTTTTTTTTTTTTAATAACCCATATCTGTCCCACTGCAGGGCAAGGGTCTCCTCCCAAACGAGGCGGAGGGGTTAGGCCTTGAGTCCACCACGCTGGCCAAGTGCGGGTTGGCCGCGCTGGCCAAGTGGATAAAACTACTTAAAAATAAAACATACAGTTAAACATATAGCCTACGTTTATGGAGTCATATGAATAAATTAGATAAAGAAGTAAAGAGAGCCCAGTCAAAATATAGAAGGAGCAATCTAAATTGAAAATATTCAGTAGTGGTAGTAGTAGTAGAAAGAAATTTTAGCGTCAACTTTTTCTTTTTGAATATATCAGATCGTTATATATAGATATTCCCATTACGGTTTTTAACCAAGAAATTCTTCTATTGAAGATACATAAAAGTATTAAAATAAATGAAAAAAAATATTACGATGAAAAATCCAATAACAAATGGTAGGTACTTACTTGGCTATGTCTAATAGCAGTTTCCTCCTGTGACAATGAAGGATTTTCTGGTGGTCCTGTTGTAATTATGGACGTAGATATTAAACTTGAGTTAGAGGTCACAACCTTTGCACTGGGAGCATATCTTTGAAATTTTATTTTTATGTCTGTTGGACTATTTTTGCATTTAGATATGTGACGAGCAAATTTAGTCGCATTTTTAAACGTATACACAAAACGGCAGTAAATACACTCGTAAATAGTTTTTTCATCCACGAATTTAATCACAAAATGATCGAAAATTGCACTTTTCTTGCTCATGGTTTTTACAAAATAGGCGCTCGAAACGGTTAAAGTGTGAAATGCAACTAAAATTGGTGATAAAAATATATTATTTTTGCAAAAGCAAATGTGTGAGAAAGAAAAAACAAATAAACAATCTGTTGAAGGGATACAAAGTGAAGCCGACGCACTTCCAAAGACAATACAATTAGTACAATAGCAAGTAGTGAAACCCTTTTACCGTCATTACAATAGATTGTAAATATTGTTCACAATAATGTCAGAATTATCTTGCTGTTTTAAAATAAATATGTTATTTATGACTAGGGCCTAGCGATAAGTAACGAATATATTTTTTCCTTTTTATATTTTACTTGTATAATATATTATATTCTTGTATTATTAGTAGTTAATTATTGATTCAAATATAAAATATTTATTTTTTATGAAAATATAACAACGTAATAATATTGCTTTTAATTTAAATGTCCAATTCCCACTATGAGGGAACGTTCCCGGGAATGCCGGAATATTCCCTGGAACTTTTCCACTGGAAATATTACCGGGAAAGGGAATTTGGGAACGGCGCATCACTCCGCGGCTCCCGCAGCCAAGCCGGCCATCGTTCCTGTGACGTGGGGACCGAACTCTGTCAAGCTGAGCTACTGAACCAAATAAAGCTGATGAGGCAAGATATACTAGACGTTAAATCCCAGTTAGACGTAGTAACAACAACTCTCAACCAAAAAATTAGCGAATATGAGCGGCGACTCGAGATAAAAGATCACGAAATTGTTGAACTGAAAACGTCTCTCACTAATCTACACTCCTATATTAATACTCAAGAACAATACCAACTCCGAAACGAGCTAGAGATTGCCGGACTTCCGGAAAACAACAACGAGAACTTAATGCACTTGGTGTTAGTCACATCCAAAAAACTTGGAGTGGACTTGTCGGAGTCCGATGTAGACCATATCCAAAGAGTTGGTTTTAAGCGCAGCAACTCTTCGTCTACTCAAGAAAAGCCTAGGCCAGTGGTAGTAAAACTGATACGCAAAATGAAAAGGAATGAGCTTTTATCTGCGGCTAGAGTGAGACGTAACATCACGTCGGAGGACATCGTCAATGGCCCTCCCTGCAGGCTGTACTTCAACGAACGACTTACTAAGTCCAACAGAAAGCTGTTTAGTGAAGCTCGGAAACGAGCAAAGCAGTACAAGTTCCGCTTTTGCTGGGTCCGAGACGGAGCTATATTTGTGAAAAAAGCGGAAAGTACTAAGGACCAGAAACAACGTGGGATTATTATAAGATCGCATGAGGATCTTGAACAGCATGTCGGCCCTGATAATTTAATGGATTCGTCTCGTCCCCATAGCCAAAACGACTCCTTTCGTTCACTCACTAATTAGTACCAGACGCAATCCTATGAATATAAGTAAACTGTTGATCTTGTCACACATCCTTAAATTTTATTATTGTGATTTTAATTGTAATATAATTATCTATAATACTACCTTATCGCCAGTCAAAACTAATTATCACTATTGTATAATGTTTTTAATTGTTTTCACTACATCAATTCTAATTGTATGTTATTGTACACATTACTACTGCATGACGATTGTTTGTTATATAATTGCACATATTCTTATTCATATTAATAAGCATGGCAAAGATTTGCTAATATTAATACATTGTGAGATCCTTCACAATTACTTGCTAATTGTAAACATTGCTCTTTATCACTCACTCAGTATCTTCCACCGAGTGGCAAACTTTTTATCGGATAAATTAATCTTAATAACTTTAAAAATCAAAAATGACTTCCTTACAGCACCTTGAAGATATTGATAACTCCTTCAATATAATATGCCACAAAGTTGAAAATGCTGAGCAATGTAATCCAATACTTCAGAAATACAATTTTAAACTTTTAACCTTCAATATTAGAAGCTTGCAACACAACCGAGAGGATTTTTTGGTAACTCTGAAGAGATCTGATTTAAACTTTGATGTCATTGTTCTCACTGAATGTTGGTTAGGTGAGGAATCAATAATTGGCCAAATTGATGAATACTTATCATTCGCTACGTCAAAATTTATAAATCGAGCAGGAGGAGTTGTCATATATGTTAGATCATGCTGGTCTCCAATAATAAACGAACCTGACTTACTTGATGCAAATTGCTTGCAAATACACATACCAAACTTGGTAACTATTTTAGGCATATACCGTTCACCATCATTTTATAATACAGACAATTTCTTAGGCTCACTCGAAACAATTATTAACAATATGACTTGTAGTCCTTGCCATATTCTCACCGGTGACATAAATATTAACACGTTATATCCGGAATCCTGCTCAGATTATCTTTGTCTTATGGCTCATCTGGGTTTCCGAGCTGCTATAGACAAGCCCACTCGTAAGGACGCGTGTCTCGACCATGTTTTTGTTAAAACTTCTGCTAATCTTGAAGCGTTGGTGTGCATGTCTGCTATTACTGACCACGATATGGTGATGGTTGGGATAAATACTAATATTACCAAATGTAAACGACAACGGACATTTCAAATTAAACTCGATTGGAAGGCTATAAATACTGAACTTCTGAATACAGACTGGTCTTCAGTGACTGGCAAGACGTGTCCTTCCGAAGCAGCCAGTACTTTTATCGACATTCTATCGGGTATAAAGGACCGGAATTCTCAATTCATACAAGCGAGCAGACGAAAACACATATTTAAACCTTGGATGACTCCTGGTCTCATTAGATGCTCTAAACACAGAGACAAACTTCATTTGGATGCCAGGAAGAACCCTGACGATCGAACGAAACTTCTAATTTATACACGGTACAGGAATTTTTATAATAATCTAATAAGAAAACTGAAAATACAATATGACTCTAACGAACTGGAAAAAAACAGCGATCACCCAAGAGAACTTTGGAAAACTATTAAAAACATCACGCACACAGCATCAGCCAAACGGCCCACACACAATTTAAGTAAAATTAAAGAAAATGTTGTGAATTCCGTGAATTATTGCAATAAATTTTTCGCGTCGGTAGGACAGCGGCTTGCTAGTCAGATTTTAGACCGTCTGAACGTATCGCAGGAAATATTAACCTCCAGAGTTGTGACTCCCATTGCCGATACTTCAGACTCCTTTTTTGTCAATCCTGTTTGCACAGCAGATGTTGAAATTTTAATAAGAGAACTAAAAGACAACAGTGCTCCGGGACTAGACGGAATTACAAATAAATTTGTAAAATTTGCGAAAGATCATATAGTGGTACCTCTAACCCACATCTTTAACCTAAGCATAGCTACAGGAACTTTTCCAGAAATTTGGAAGATCGCAGTAGTTACACCAATACATAAAGGAGGCGCGACCGATGATCCCAATAACTTCAGACCTATTTCCTTGCTCAGTACTTTTTCAAAACTGCTAGAAAAAATAATTAAGAAACAACTTGTCGGTTTCCTCGAATCGCATAACCTTCTCTCAAATCAACAGTTTGGCTTTCGTCGGGGCAGATCTACCGAACATGCCGTTACACAGCTAACCAACGTTGTCGCAAAATATCTCGATGAAGGATTGGCATGTTTGGGTGTTTTCCTTGACCTGGCGAAGGCCTTTGACACTGTTTCAATTCCTATTTTACTCAGGAAGCTTGAGGTTGTTGGGATCAGAGGAGTCTGTCTGGATTGGTTCCGTAGTTACTTAACTGGTAGGAAACAACGCACAAGGGTGGAACACTTGAGTGACGAGCACGATGTCGCGTTCGGTGTCCCGCAAGGCAGTATACTCGGTCCTACCTTGTTCCTTGTATACATCAATGATCTTTCGACAAATTGCCCATTAAACGCAGACATAATCAATTATGCAGACGATACGGTGATTATATTCAATGATAAGTCTTGGGATGAGGTTCTACGCACTGCACAAGAAGGCCTCACACGTGTATGGGAATGGTTAGACTCGAACCTACTAACATTGAATATAACAAAAACCACCTACATTTGTTTCCACAAAACCATTGCTTCCGCACCAGAACCGAGTATGAACCTCGTGGTACATACCTGTGGAACTTCAAGCTGTCACTGTCCGCCAATAACGAGGGTCAAGAACACCAGGTACCTGGGAGTAATAATCGACGAAAAACTCACCTTCGGGGAGCATGTTGTTGCCATGTCTGCAAGAGTCAGAAAGCTCATTTACGTCATGAAGCAACTTAGGGACGTGGCATCAGCAGGCCTCCTGAGGACGGTATATGTTACGCTCGGACAATCCCTCTTGGAGTACTGCATCTTGGCGTGGGGTGGTATTGCGGCCTGCCATCTAATTCTATTGGAGAGAGCTCAGCGTGCAGTGCTCAAAACCATGCTGAAAAAGCCTTTCCGGTATCCTACCGTGGACCTCTTCAGCGACACTCATGTACTTAGTGTGAGGAGATTATTTATTAAAAAAATAACTCTCTTAACGCATAGGGAGGTTATTTCTTCAAACAATTGTCAGGACATGGTCGGGAAACGCGTGTTTACTCTCCCCCTTGTAAGAGTTAATACAATCTTCTCCAAAAGGTTCTCCTTCACACTGAAATCTTACATCTATAACAAAATAAATAAATATTTCAACCTCCACCTCCTGTCGTACCACGAAGCAAAGGTCAAATTAAATAAGGGTTTACTCACCTGGACCTATGATGAGACTGAATGTATGTTAAAAAGAATTACTTAGTTGTTGACTGGTTTAATTCTCCGTTACTTTGCAATTATTACTTTTGTTTAAATTAATTATTATGACTGCCTTAGGTTTTAGTGTTCACAATATATTACATCATAATAAATGTTACGATTATTAAATACTTAAATAGATATATATTATTCATGTTAATTCATTTTATCTAATTTAATACTTGTTAATTAACTATTTTAAATTCTCAAATCTGAAATTATATTAAGTAAATGTCACGCTTTTGTTCACTACCGCATAATGTACTGTATAAATACGTACCTGATAAAATTCCCTGCAGGACAGGCTCAGCCTAGTGCAGGGGTTTTTGTCCAATAAGTGATTGGAATTTACGTTTTGATTTAAATTTTATGTATCAAACCTGAATTTGTAATTTCTTTTGGGAATAAACTATTACTATTACTATCACTATAAATGTATTTAAATAAATGTATTACTACTATTCTTTTAAAATTATTCTTTTCAGCAAAACCATCCTCTACTGATTCACCATCAAGACCCTGTATAAATTGTGTAAATATTGTTCCACATGCCGATGAGTCGGACATAACAACCCAACGGCAACACTCTAGATGACCTCTTACCTAGACGATGGTTTGTTAGTTGCACACAACCGAGGGTGCGGCCCCTTAGGTGCGAGTTTGATTCCCCATGCGCCTCAATGCGTCGCCACTGGACTGATCACTGGCGACTAGCGCAAGGTCAGCGCATCTTCCCTTAGCGAACCCAAGGGGCGGCACCCTCGATTGTGTGCAACTAACAAACCATCGTCTAGGTAAGAGGTCATCTAAAGTGTTGCCGTTGGGTTGTTATGTCCGACTCATCGGCATGTGGAACAATATTTTGTGCTTTGGGCACCATTTGTGATGAGGGCCCTTGTTATGAGGACACATGTTGCGGTTTAGAAGGTATGCCCGCCCTTCTATCGGAATTTGCACATAGTCCCGCACTCCACCCTGGGTGCTGGTGTATGCATAATGCGCATACGCACCACTCCCATCGTCGTGAGCCGGGGCGATTACATAACGATTCCGATAAGTGTGGTACAGTAGGGAATTACATACAAATAATACTGATGAGCTCGAGTTGATACGGTGACGACCCGTTTCCGAGTTGATACGTGTGCTTACGACCTTAAATCAACTTCAGAGTGGTCGTTTGCTTTAGATACTTAATTCTAGCAAAATCAATCATTATTTTATGTTTAACAGCACTTTCAGAAATGAATAAATGTTTGAATATTATGAATCTTCAAACTTGTATTACTCGGTTTAAAGCGATCCTACCGGTTTCGTGCCATACTAACTATTGTTTCAAATGGATAGCTCTATCGATACATGCCACTTTTTTTTGTTGGCCGGCACTTTGAAAAAAGGCCCAAAAATGTATGGAGCGTGGATGATCTCCTTTATTATATTACGAGAAAAATAACAGAGGTCATTATTGTTTGATAAAAATCTTATTACGCTTAGTGAGACGCCAAGTTTCACGACATAAAGGTCGAATGTATTTATGTGAGACATGTTTACAATTTTTTACAAGTCCAGCAAAATTTCATTCTCATGCATGTTCTAAGATTATAACTATATTACCTGATAAAAACAGTACGTTACAGTTTAAACACTTTGAGAGACAACAAAAAATTAATTTTGTTATATATGCCGATTTTGAAAGCTTGTTATGCGATTTTAATGAAACAAATACTGATAAAAATACTATAAAGAATAAATTGCACCAGCCTTCATGTTTTGCATACTATGTGTGTTGCTCACATGACAGAAAATTAAATAAATTTGTAATTTATCGAGGAGAAGACTGTGTACAAGTTTTTGTTCAGAAAATCATTGAAGAAACTAAATCAATCCATGAGATCTTGACAACTGTTAAAGCCATGAAACCAATGACTCCAGAGCAAATTAATAGTTATCACAATGCCAGCACATGTCATATTTGTAAACAATTGTTGTTTGATGACAAAGTGCGAGATCATGATCATATTTCATCAGAGTATAGAGGCGCAGCACATTCACACTGTAATTTAATTTATAAGTAGAGTACTAGCTGACCCGCGTAGCTTCGCTCACGCTTTTTTAACTCTCTATAAACCTTTTCACAGTTACCAGGACATCATGACTACTTGCTTGCTAAACAACTTAATTTTTTATAGATTTAGCTTCAAAACCGACGGAGTTTCATAAAAACTCGCCCCCCCTTTTTCACCCCCGTTAAGGCAGAATTTCCAAAAACCCTTATTGCGTCATTCTTCATTTCTAACCATCATATTAATTTTAAACGAATTTGCTCCAAAACTGACGAAGTTTCGTACAAACTCCTCTCTTTCTACCCCTCTTAAAGAGCGAATTTCCAAAGAAAATATATTAGCGAGGTTATATGTTAAGGCCTATATGTTAGCGAGGACTAATAGCTATACAACAAACTAAGTTTCATCAAAATCCGTCCAGTTGCTTTTGTGTGAAAAGCAAACAACAAACAGAAAGAAAAAAAAAATCATACTGTTGGCTTCTATTGGTTGTATGAAATTCCCCCATCTTAGTTTTTCTTTAATATCTATAATGTACACACATGAGAATGTTATAAAAAAAATATACGAAAAATATTCTCAAAATTATTTATATCAATTATATCTCTTATTATAACGAAGTCACGCTAAGGCATATCCGCCATTAAAACAGTTGCCATGACAACGGAATTTTGTTAATTCAATGTCATTATAATATTAACTATTCGCGACTTCGTTTGCCACCTGAATTTTCCTGGGAAATGCGTCATTTTTCCGGAGTAAAAAGTAGCCTATGTCCTTTCTCAGGTATCGAAATATCTCCATACCAAATTTCATGCAAATTGGTTCAGTAGTTTAGGCGTGATTGAGTAGCAGACAGACAGACAGACAGACAGACAGAGTTACTTTCGCATTTATAATATTAGTATGGATGTTCATTCATACCTATTGTTTTTCATAATCTATCCGGTTACGATTCCCATTTATTTATAAAAGAATTGGCAAAATACGATGGAGAAATAAAAATAATTCCCAAGACAAAAGAAAAATATTTAAGTATTACTAAACTTATTGAAACCGATAAATATAATAAACCTTTGCAAATTAAATTCATAGATTCATTCCAGTTTCTTAGTTCAAGCCTAGATAATTTGAGTAAAAGCTTAGCAGACAGTGATTTTTTAAATCTAAGATCACTTTTTCCTGCTGACGAAAAATTTGATTTGATACGAAGGAAAGGTATATATCCCTACGAATATATTGATTCATGGGACAAATATAATGAGACACAGCTACCTCCAAAGCGTTATTTTTACAACAGCTTGCAAATGAAACATTTAACAGATAGCGAATATGAACATGCGCAAACTATTTGGAATTTCTTTAATATTAGAAGTCTTGGTGAATATACTGATTTATATTTGAAGTGCGATGTTTTACTGCTGTGCGATATTTTTGAAAACTTTAGAAATATAATAATTTGACAAAAATATTAACATTTTAATGATGTGGTGATGACATAACCTATAAAAATATAAACTCAAATTACTAATGATCTCCGGTGCGCCTGATGAACATATTTATATATTATTATTTAGAGTCAGGAATGAATACTGCATATTATAACACTAGCTGACCCGCGCAACTTCGCTTGCGTCACATAAGAGAGAATGGATCATAATTTTGCCCGTTTTTGTAACATTTTTTACTGGTACTCTGCTCCTATTGGTCGTAGCGTGATGATATATAGCCTATAGCCTTCCTCGATAAATGATCTATCTAACACTGAAAGAATTTTTCAATTTGGATCAGTAGTTCCTGAGATTAGCGCGTTCAAACAAACAAACAAACAAACAAACTCTTCAGCTTTATTATATTATTAGTATATTAGTATATTAGTATATTAGTATTAGTATTAGTATTAGTATATTAGTATTAGTATATTAGTATATTAGTATATTAGTATTAGTATTAGTATATTAGTATAGATTTGTTTTATTTGAAGACGCAACATTTTAAAATTAGTGATTATGATGTATGAGATTTTGCCATTATTCTTTAGCGCCGTTACATTTCACTGCTGTATACGCTGCTGCATATATGGCTGTTTGAAGTGTAGTGAAATCCTGATCTAAAGTTAAAAATGTTGGTAGCATGTTTTTGTTTAAGTGTTCATTAAAGTGTCTATTATAACTAGCTTTCTTGATGGTCTCTGTTAAGGCAAATATGGTCTCGATGTAGGGTCGGTGTCTTTAAATTTATCAAATGCGGTATGGAATTCTTGTTCAATTTGGTTGCTTTCAATTATGTTTGTGCTAGTTAGTTGAGTACGTCTTTGTGGAGTTTCATTGTATGTAAAAGTAGTATTTTCGTGTAAATTTGAGTCTAGTATGCTTGTTAGTGCTTGCTGGAGGTTACTTGGTGAGTGGTTGGGTGAAAGATTGTGTGAGTGATTGGGTGAGAACCGTGAGAAGCTATTTAAGTGAGTATGAGATAATGGAGAATGTTAACAAATTTGGATTATTAGCTCTCCATATTCTCTGTTAAAAATAAAAAATACTAGTGAAAGAATTACTTTGATACGTCAATTAGTTTCCGATTTATAAGTAAAACAAGTTGTAACCGCGTGAGTCGGTGTGACGTCATTGTACATTATGCTAAGTCTGGCTCACACAGTCTTTTTTAATAATATTTACTATTATTACACCTTAAATGTAATAAGCAGACGAAAACACAACAAAATACTGCATAAGCTATTACATCTACGGCTGTAGACTTGATATTAAGCGGGACGCGGCCCGCGCGGCATGGTGTACTATGACGTCACGCTGTTAGCGGGACTCGATATTTTTTGAAACTTTGAATGCTTGTAAAATCAAAACTACTTGGTATTTTTGACTAAAACAAAAACTAGTTTTCATGTACATGTACAGGCTTTACTGAGTCAAAATTTCAAGCGATTTGGCATACCTAGTAACATTCTCCATTGTAGCTGTGTTTCCACTTCCCTTCTTATTTGTTGTATTCTAGTGGCGTATATCATTCTGTTGTTTATTATAACTCTTTGTTGATCGGATATCCTTTGTTCAGAGAGATGAGACAGGTGTGGGTATATTTCTATGAAACGGCGGGGTAATTTCTTCTTCTGAGCGGTTAAGTTGGTTTCAAGCTCAGTGACCTCATAATATAGTCTGAGTATGGTTTCATTGATGTCGTTCGACCATCTCATTCTCGTTGTTGCTTGTATGAGTGTAGGGGGTGGAAGTTCATTTTGTTGCAGAAAGGTCTTTACTTCAGATTTTATTTCGTTTAAAGTGGTAGTGGGAAGTAGCTATAGCTCTGCGTTGGTCACCAACGCTTTGCTTTGATGCGTTCATGATGGGAAATTCTTCGGTGAATGCGTAATGCGTTTGTGTAATGGGTCTAAATACCCTCGTGTTTGAGTTTCTAATCGCGTGGTGATGAGATAAGTGCGCCATATAAACTTGTTCATTTCAAGAGTCCCTTTACGTCTTGCGCGTGATTGAACGGTAGTGGGTCCGTCATGAGATGCGGTTGCGTTGAGACAACATCTACTGTCGATGGAGATGATGAAGTTGATGATGATTTTTAATGAATATTTTTATGTAGTGGGTTGGGAGAGGACGAAGGTGATGGAAAAAAGATTTCAAATAAGCATTAAACTTGTGGCGGTTTAGTAGGAACCGTTACTCGACTTCGTCGCGCGCGCCGCAATGACACGAAGATGCCCGAACGCGCTTCGTGTACGTTCGGTTTTCACCGGCTCGCCAGTCTCGAACCGCTTACCACGCCGAGGGGCTGCGCGCGCGCTGTCCGCCGCCCGTTAATATACTCACGTTTAAATTATTCAGTTTTCCTATTTTCCGTAATTTCGTGCTTCTATCTTGTGCATATACTTTCTTTTTTCTTACCTCTTCTTGTGCCTACTCTGTACTATATATCTAGTGTGTGGAACAATACAGCTGTGCTTTTACCTGCCTAACAAACTCTTTTATTTATCTCTAATAAAGCTACGATCGCTTTAAACTCAGTGATTATATTTTCTTGTTCTGTCTTATTTTATGTACATTGTTGTCGTGCAATAAACGTCTCATCAATGGACATTTAAAGAAACCTGTCCAAAATACGTCCGGATACCGCTGAGTACATTGACTGTGTAAACTTTTCAATGGGGATTGTTTACTTTTTTTATAAGCTGTAATTGGAAAACCATTTCGAGGAATAGCGCTTCTAAACATTATAAATTATGTTTTAATGAAAAATATTATTAATACATTGATATTTTTGCAAAAATATGTTTGACCTTGCTTGCCCTTCAAATGACGTCATCATAGGACTTTTAGGTTTGTGCCGTTGCCTCACAAATTCCCAAAAAACTTTTTGCCAAATGTTAATTGTCAAGTTTATTTACAAGGAGAAAAAATAAAAAGCTTTTGATGATGTTAGTGGTTTTATTCCTATTTGTTACTTTCAATGAAATATATTTGGATTTTTGCTTCGTTTATTCCATTCAAATTCAAATTATTTTTATTCGCAGAAACTGTGGTACAAAAGTTGGTTATCCAAATAATACAGTATCACATATTTTGTCATTAATACATGCAAATATTAGGCATTAAACATTACGTAAAACTAAAATTAGTATATTCTAAACATTTTTAAACTTATTTCTTATACATATAACACCTTCACAAATCGAGGGTATAAAGAATGATATTTTTCCTTACAAAGTGTTAGTAAAATGGTAAGATTGAGTGGCGTATTTCTTTAGAAATCATTTATAGAGTAGAAACATTTTTGTACTAACCATTTGTGCAGTGAAATACAAAATTTATTATACGGTAATTCCGTTATATGTATAATAGAATACGGGAATTAACGCGAACACGCATTTTACCTTAAAATGCCTAACGTTTCGGCGCAGGTTGCACTCGCCGTGGTCGCAGGCTGACTGGAGCAGCGATGACAGGACTTCGTGTATGCTTAAGGGTCAGCGCAGACCGAGAGGAGCGCAGCGGAGAGGATTTTTCTAACACACTTGAAAATCAACTTTAATATCATAAAAATAAAGTGCATAATTGATTCAACCTGACAAAAAATGCTCGCGCGTCCTCAAGGATGCGCGGGTATCCCAGCGCGGCATCGCGTCGCCGCCGGCATCGTACGAAAAATTTCAATGTTGTTACTGAGTTTAAGGAGGGAAAACGTCATTTTTATTCTTCTTCAGCCAAAAGAGCAATTATAATCATGGCCCAGTCCACCATCGTTGACGAATTTCGCGAAAAACTGGCCTGTTTAATGTAGAGTGGTAACCCAGAACTCTTTCCTCGCGCAGGCTCGCGCAGTCGCGAGCATGCTCGAGCATTCGCGAGCCGTAAAGAAAATGCTCGAGGCCGCGCGAGGATTATTCCGGTCTGTCTGCGCTGGGCCTAAGGCCGACAAGGGAAACGCCACTGTAGTGATGAATACAACTGATTACCAACAGAAGGTTCGGGATTTGTTATGTGATAACAAGGTATATATAAACCGGTATCATATAACCCTACGGCTAGAGTAACACGACGAATACGGACGCTGATACAGGACAACAAGGACCTTTTTACGGAAGACGAGTTCGAGAAACTGTATAAACCGAAGTCACACCAACCACCGAAGTTATATGGCCTGCCCAAAATACACAAGTCCAACGTACCACTGCGGCCTATCGTGAGTCAAATCGCCTCTCCTACTTACGACCTTGCAAAGTACGTTGCGTCAGTATTGCAGCCACTCGTGGGAAATACACCGTCTTTTGTGAAAGATTCGCGGCACTTCGTCCAGATTATTAAGGACCTTAGATTGGAACCGGGCGATGTCACGGTGAGTTTTGACGTCGAGTCGCTCTTCACCAATGTTCCAATTAAGGAGTGTTTGGACGTGATAAAGACCAAGCTAGAGGACAAAGAGATGCCGTTTAAGTATATTGATCTACTTCAAAACTGTTTGGACGGCAACTGCTTCCTTTTCCAAGGCCAACACTACCTTCAGATTGATGGCGTCGCAATGAGAAGCCCCGTTGCCCCTGCACTGGCTAATTTCTGGATGGAGCAAGCTTTGAGGACAAAGCGTTGGCACTCGGACCAAAAACCATACGGCTTTGGAAAAGATATGTGGACGACATCTTCTGCATCATCCAAGGAGGTCAAGAGAAAGTAGATTAATATCTAGAACACCTAAACTCCGTTCACCCTAACATGAGGTTCACCTACGAAATGGAGACGGATAGGTCGTTGTCATTCCTAGATGTGAGGGTTGCCGCGAAACCCGATGGATCCTTATCTATCACACTGTGTTTACCGGAAACCGACACACACAGATAGATACCTGCACGCTACATCTCATCACCACCCCCGTCACTTGCAGTCCGTTATGACGTCACTGAAGAACAGAGCTCTGTGACCCCTGAACATGTTGGGAAGGAGCTGGAACATGTTCAAGAGGTTCTACGAATGAACGGATACGATGTAAGTCAGGATACTATGTAACAGGATCACGAAACGGAGTAAACATCCGGAGGTCAACAGACAGCCCGCCTACTTGCCCTACGTCAGAGGAGTGACTGACAAGATCGGGAATGTATTGAAACAATACAACATCAGTACAGTATTCACGCCGGGGGCAAAAGTCAGCAGCAAGGTGGGCACACCGAAGGATGTACTACCGTCTCAAACACCAGGTGTCTACAAGATCAACTGCAGCTGCGGTAGTTCCTACATAGACCAGACTAAGCGGTCGATAGCTGAAAGGGTCAAGGAACATATCGCCGCTGTTAAGAACCGTCAAATCAGCAAGTCAGCCATTGCGGAACATGTACTCGAAGCAGGAACTAATCACTGGATTGATGATCGCCCTCAAGTCCTCTCCACTGAACGACATTTCTACTCGAGGATTGTTCGTGAAGCGATCGAAATCAAGAAACATTCAAATTTCAATCGGGAAGACGGTTTAAAATTATCCGCGACTTGGAATCCAGTGATTACTGTTACAAAACCTCGCTATGTTTCGCAATCGGTTAGCTCATAGAATAAGGACACGTTTAGTGTAGTGTGTGATGGCGGTTGGAAAAATCAAAATATGAGGGTGGATGGACATTCGTCCGCCTCATATACACGAAGTCCTGTCATCGCTGCTCCAGTCAGCCTGCGGCCACGGCAAGTGCAACCTGCGCCGAAACGTTAGGCATTTTAAGGTAAAATGCGTGTTCGCGTTTCTATTATACATTAAACATGCAACGCGAGAGTTTAAAGTCATAATTCCGTTATACTTTTTGGTATAGAATTACATATATTATATTAATGGCGCCATATACACACAACTATGTCGGATCATTTCAAGTCTGGGCACTGGTAATTTTAAATATGAATGGGTGACTGTTCGTTTATTGTTATTTTTCACTTCAAAAAGGTGAGTGTTATATTTTACAAATTAAGCTGTTTCATAAATATAAATACTGGGTACTGTTAAAAGATTGTGTGTTTTAAATATAGGCTTACAAGATTCATGCCGTTCCAAGTTAAATATTGCACGTACACGTTTATTTTGTGCTACAAATATCCTTATACTATCTATTGAATGTCCCCACACAACTATACAATAGCGAATTATAGAACAAACATATGCATGGTAAGCCATCAGTGAAGCATGCATGGAAGTGGTAGCTTTAACTTTTTTAATGCGAAGACAAATTTGTTAATTTTTACAGATGCTGGCAATGTGTTCAGTCCATTTTAAGTGTTGGTCGATAATAATACCCAAGAATGTAGTACTTTGTAATTGATTGATATTTTGATTATTGTAGGTATGTTACATTAAGGCGATCAACACACTGCCCCGCACCACGCAGCGTAGCGCGTGAATGCGTGTTCGAACGTTGCTTGTAAGTATCTCCGTTTGTATGGAAAACACGCACAGTCTAAGGCGATTAACACACTGCCCCGCACCACGCAGCGTAGCGCGTGAATGCGTGTTCGAACGTTGCTTGTAAGTATCTCCGTTTGTATGGAAAACACGCACAGTCTAACACACAGAAAATGCATCCACGCGCGTTCATGCGGATCTCGCGCATACACGCGGAGAAACATGCGCCCCCGCGCGTAGGTGCGGGGCGAGACGCAAGGAGGCTTTGGTCATCTCATCCCACTTAAAACTTATCCCGCGGGATAAGTTGTCCACATTAATATTTTTATTATTTTTCTTTAGTCAACTCATCCTGCTTTAAAGAAAAGGTAAAAATGTACTGTATTATTTGAAATATTTGTACATTCGTGAACAAAAGTGTTGCTATTAATGTGGTCTTAAGTTTATTACAGTAGGAGATGAGGTTAAATAAATATTCCTTATGTGTTATAAGCTGTATATTCAAAAATGTCTGATGAATATTATTACTCATTTATTTATCGATATATTTTATTTCCTTTCTTTTTGAATAAATAAATATAATTGGACGCACACATGGTCATTTGATTCCAAACAAAGCAGAGCTTGTACTATGGTAACCAAATGACTGATAAACATACTTATATACTTCTAAATACATACTTAAATAGATACATTGACATCCAGGCTCAGAACAAATACTCGTGCTCATCACACAAAGATTTGTCCCGGGTGGGATTCGAAAGGACAACTCCCGCTCTAAGAATTGCTCTTGTGTCGCGGGGACTATTATATATGTTGGGACACTTATTAAGAAATAAAACGTCATATTTTTTAAACTTGTTGACTAGACTTAGTAGTAGTACTTACTTCCGGAATCAATTCCGAATTTTAAGAAGTAGCCAAAAGGGGCAGTGGCCATAATGAGTAATAGTTCATTAGCAAGTCGGTTGCCACACTGATAATTAGCCCTAATGCGCGTGAACCACTTTTTTTTTAAGTCTGTACAAATCGTAAATATATCACCGGGATGAGTTGTCCGTTTAAAAAATTGTCCTAGGACAACTCATCCCGCGGGATGAGATCAAGCGGGATGAGTTGACCAAAGCCTCGACGCAAGGTATGGCACACCGAATCCCGCAGTGCCGCGCGTGATTTTGAATGGGCGTGCTCAGTACTGCACGACCACCACAGAGAACGGCGAATAAATGAGAGCCGCTGTGCGTGAATCTACAAAACACACCTACGCGCGTGAGTGCGCAAAAAACCCGCACGATGATGCAGATCTGCACTCCCGTAGGAACGTGCGTAGGTGCGTCGACACGCAATATGCAGCATGATGCGGGGCAGTGTGTTAATCGCCTTATGTCTTCGTTGCTTCTTTTTTGTGTTTTGAAGTTAATTATGTTAGTTTTTCCTATGTTAATTTTTAAATTATTTAAGTCTAACCATGTTATTATATCTTTTAATGCATTACTAATATTAGTTTCTAAATTTTCTTCATTTTTGGAAGTGATGATTATTGAGGTATCATCTGCAAACAAGTCAGTCATGTTGAGCTACTGCTTTGAGAAGATCGTTTATTTCTAACGCCTTTTTACTTTCCTTGTGCTAGTGCATTTTCTAAGAAGTATTATGTTGTGTTTCTACCACAAACACAATAGCTGATGTTAAAAGAGGATATTTGTGTGTTCCTCTCACAAACTGCACAAGAAAATATTATTGAAGTAGCAAGAAGAGCTATAGAAAGAGTTGACGAAGGAATGAGAAAAGATCTATCTCATTTGTGAATATGAACGCAGTGGCGTCAAAGTCCCTTTCCTATAAAACCTATTTTTATTTTGCTGATTGGATGGACTTTTTTATCGTTAACAAAATAAAATTATAATATGTAATAAGCAGGTACCTTTGCAAATAGTATCAATTATATAAAACCTAGTATAAAATCATAGCAGGTTTTGAATGATAGTTGCATTATTTTATAGGTGTGTACCTATACGTAAGTGTTTTGTCTTTAAGTGATTTGAAAGCTCGTCTAAATCAGATGGTGAAAGTCACGTCTGTCGGTCTTTGGCACATATTACGGAGATTAAGGAAATATTATTTTTATTAATAGTTTAATGTTGTGAAATGAGCATGTGTGTACTGAATGAACATTGATAAGACATCACATGAATTTGTAGCGCACAGCGTAATGAACTAATACTACTTTTTTGTGCATACAGCAGAAGTTTCTAGGAAGAGGTCTTTTGAGCCGCTTCTTTCAGAGATAAGAATGCCGCGTCAGATCGCGCGGCGTTTGCCTTCTAAGAAACCCTGTGTTGCTTGGTTTTCTTCAGCCAGGCAGCAATCACTCACCGACAACGCGCGTAAGGAAAATACAAGTTTGACACTGCGCACAGAGCCTTAATAACATTCGTATGGAAAAACTTTTCAAAATCTTATTTGACTATACTTTTACATACAAATATTTACTTCAAAAACCTTACTCCTTCATATAAAGCTACCTCGTACAAAAGTACCTCTACCTCTTCTTTTCTTATTCAAAGAGCACAGCAATACCCTTACACGTTACTCCTACATGAATTAAAGCATCTCATTTTCCCCTTATTAGGGGCGGGCCAAATACCAATATATCAATAACATTTACCTATCATTATAATTGTATCATATTCATCTGTAACTCACGTGACTAACACTAAGTTGTACTTAATTAAAATTCACATTCATCTTAATACTATGTTTTCTTAAAGTATATTTATACGTCTAGATTAAAAATGCGATCAAATTTTAATAATAATTAGAAATTCACAAAATGTAAAATTTCGCTAAGTGATTTTTTATTACAGCATGAATTCTACAAGCGATCTACAAATAATTATTATTACAAAAATGAGTAGTTTCCAATTTCCCGCGCATCTTCACTTGTTTAATAGAGTTGTTAAAACTGACTAACTATACTAATTATGCATCTAGTGATTGTTAATTAAACCCAGCTTTTCACGTAATTAGTGCGACATGTAACAAAAATTGGGACATACCCAATCTCAGCCTAAAGTTAGTACTAAAAATAATTGTAAGTACAAAAAGAGACCCGTATCCGATTGTAGAATAATGGGACGACTTGCAAGTAATTTAGTATAAGTATTTATTATTTAATTTTAGGCCGAAAATACATCGTTGTAATAATCTATTTTTGTTTTTGCTTCTAGATTACGAAAGGTTTTGATTTGAAAAGTCTACCTACATGTATAAAAATATTGCTTCTTGACTTGACTATTATAAAATTTTAGTTCCATTTTGTATATGTACATATATTGTATATTGAATTGAATGTAAATACCATTTTAAGATTATATAAAATGTATACTATATTGAAAAAAAAAATGGTGTATCATAATGTGGTATAAATTTTCGGTATAAAGTAAATCAGGTAGGTACTTTACCATCTTTTTAAGATACCATTCCTTACTCCATTTTTTTCTAATATTTCCAAAACTGATGTTGAAGTGATTTATCAAAAAGTCTAAGGTAAGAATAATATTAAATTTATATATAGGTTTTGACTAGATTTTTTAAATTTGGTGTCTTTTTGAACAAAGATAAACATATAATTTTTTTGTATATACTATTTTTATTTCGAATGTACCTAATATTTTTAAGTTGATTTGTTTCGCAGTTATTTTAGTCGGTAGGTAAAATCGTATACAATTTCACACATTTCTGTCACAAGTAGTCTCTTTACTGTATTTTAGTTATATTAAATATTTTATCACTTTATTATTTTCCAATAGTTTTAGTTTTCTTTATTCCTATTATTTTCTCAAAATTTGTTATTGTTTGATTAAAATGTAAATTGCAATAAGTAATCACTACTGACTAGAGTCTTTGTTTTGGTTCCATTTAAAATTTTATGTCAATATTGCATTGTTTGTATAATTATAAATAATGCTAGGTCGACAGCAGTAAACTTCTGGCTATCACTGCTATGAAAAATAAAAATATGCTGTAAAAGTAGTTCATTAAAATACATTTAAAAAAAATTTGATATACATTGGTGGCTTAGATGTGTCACGTCGATTTACGATATTGTCGAAGTACAACATGCCTGAGCAGAGTACTTCGAAGTTAACTGCTATTGATCTAGCATTATTGTCGAAGGAGTATGTCGTCGAAGTCGCATTGTTTCTTATTAAAGTTATGTCGAAGAAACGGTTTGTCGGTATACAATAGTGTCTGAGACTAGGTATATCGAACTCTAGTATTGTCTAAATTAAAACGCATCGCAGTGACATTTTGTCGGAGTAGAGTAGTGTCGTACAAGACTTTGTCGAAGTTCCGTTTTGTAGTCGAACAGAAGGCAACATGTTCAGTTGGATAACATCCCTCAGGCGATCCGCCTGTCGAAGGAGTTCATCTAAATGTTGCGTGGAACGTATGGCAAGAGTAGCAGTAGCCAAATAAACTGTGTGGTGAGATCCTTGCTCATGAAGGAACTTCATTAGCCGTATTGCGTCGCATCGCTAGATTATACTTGTAACGGAGTGCTGCAAAAAGTGCGATATCATCATCGACACAGCCATGCAAAGGATATATTTTATTTATTTTTTTCATAAGTGGATAGTAAATTCTTAAGAGAGTTAAGTCAAAGATTTAGAGATGATCGCGATCTAAGATCTTGTTATTCGATACATCATTGCTCACTCGGTATCTCAAAGTCAAAATATAAAAGGATACAGAAGAATAGAAAAAATCAGAATACACAATGATTTCGATAAGTACTTTTGATAACATTGTTTGGAAATACATTTATAAGTAAGTAGATGCATAGATTAATAAAAATATATTTATATTTTGAAACCAAGGTTTGTGCCGATGATAATTGGGATGACAGAAGAGCTTGGCCGGCGATCTTTACGTAGTTAACATAATAAGTTTACACGAAACTAAACGATACCATTGAGTATTTATTTTTGCGTCATACCTAAAAACATTTTAGTATAGTGCATTCGAAGAACATAAAACTAATATTCCGGGTATGATAATAAAAAAGTGTTTTAGTTTTTGAAAAACACAATATGAATCAGGACTAAAAAATTGTTTTTTTATCATTTTCCTAAATATATTTTTTAATAAGTATCTGATGGCTGTAATTGCCAATGGTATCGATTAGTTGTGACAGATATTTTTCTGTAAATATCAATAGCTCTATTATTATCGAGCAAGAAATAATTAGAATGGTAAACTAGTACAAAATTAGTAAAACAGAGCTCTAGTCAAAACAGTTGAAAACTTTTGTTTTATGTCGAAGAAACGGTTTGTCGGTGTACAATAGTGTCTGAGACTAGGTATATCGAACTCTAGTATGGTCTAAATTAAAACGCATCGGAGTGCCATTTTGTCGGAGTAGAGTAGTGTCGTACAAGACTTTGTCGAAGTTCCGTTTTGTAATCCTTCTGTTCAGTTGTATCTGTCGTTGAGTAGCTGAATAGCGCGAATGGTCTGATGCCTGAAATAGTTACAATAAACTGTAAACATCCAGAAAATAAGAGCAATCTTAACACCTACGACATAGATGAAAGAAGCGAAGCCGATGGCTCGGTATATTTTAACGACGATATCGGCTTCGATTGAATGCGTGGGATGTATGATGTAATACGAATGTAGATATACTGTGCTCATGCAAAAATAGCTGTGGAATAATTTAGTTGGACGAACAATAGATTTAAAGAAGCTACCAAGTCGAAGTAATGGAATAACGAAACGATATCGTATGAAGTTTGAAATTGATAATGATTTTTGAGGACATTTTTTTCATAGCTCCGATAGAAATGAAGTGTTATGTGACCGAAATTGCGAGTGACGATGAATTCTTGATGGTTGCTTTGATATTATAACAACTTACGCTGCGGCCTGTCGTGTCCGAGCTCCGCGGCCAATCTCAGTCTCAGCAGGGACATCATAAATGATTTGCGACCGGCGTGTTCTGTAATAACTAAAAAAAGCAGCAATAGATAAGTTCTGTGTTAATACTAATATTGCAGAGACCCACACACTGCACTGTCATGATAACAAACAAAATTGGTCAAAATTTAAGCAGATTCTCTTTTGGTTTATTACATGGACCCGAATTGCCATCGAAGTAGTTGTGTGGCTATCTTTTGTGTTTCGATTGCAGTCGTAATAACGAAGTGCAAATATATGAAAATATGAAAGCGATGGTTGCTTTTATTTTTTACAGTTCGCTTGAGTGGATAATAAACAAGTAATACCTATAAGGCTGACAAGTGTTTATCCCGATAGTAGAGCTTTTTATTTAATTTATATTGTCCGTGGCCTATCTTTTGTGGTCCAACAGATTTAAGAAGACATTAAGAAAGTCTTTCCCCATTGTTTGCCAAGATTTCTCTTTAGTGTCTGTGTCCTTTATCAAGAGATTCCCAGCTGATCATGTGAAAGTAGATTACAGTTTTCTTGTCAAAAAGTAATCCTGAAAACTTGGTCATAATACGCTAGCAAAAAGATAGGGCTTTTGCATTGCATCACAGTCAGCAGTAAGGAAATTCATTGCTTTGGCATCAAGAAACCCAGCAACATAGAATATTCTTAAAAATAATAAGGCGCTGTTTCATAATAACCAATATCCAGTTATATTTTAGTTTTAAATACATAAATAAATTTAACCCATTAATGTCCCACTGCTGGGCAAGGGTCTCCTCCCGTAATGAGGGAGGGGTTAGCCCTTGAGTCCACCACGCTGGCCAAGTGCGGGTTGGGGACTTTGCATGCCCTCAATGAATGTATTAAACAAATTTTAGGCATGCAAGGTTTCCTCACGATGTTTTCCTTCACCGTTGGAAAACAAATAAAAACAAACAAATTTTAGTTTTATTAAATTAAAAATTAAAATCTGCTATACAATATTCTGGACACTCTTTGGGAATTTTGAAACAGGATTTAAATTATTTGAAGTATACTTACTCGACGCCTGTTCCTATGTCACTGTCGGAATAATGGCCCGTGTGAAGATCAGACTCTGTGTAATGAGATCGTCTTGCTTTGTATGTTCGGAAAGTCCTCATTTGGATGTCACCGGGTCTCATGTATGAGCAACTAGGGACAAAGAATTACATTTTTACAAGTAATTCGCTTGTAATTATTAGTTACCATAAAGAGTTGTAAACATTTGATATCCTATATAATCTAGATACAATAAACAAATATGTACATAATAATATTTATATACATATTTGCTTCTACTTGTCTGTCTCCATATTAAAAAGTTTAGGAAATTTCTAGAGTCCAGTGAGTAGCTTTTTGGAACAAACTTTCTGATAACATTGCAAACGGTCACAGTGTTTGTGGTCTTCGATAAAATATAAGTTGCAATCAGATTGATCGCAGCATATAAAACAACTTTATCACACAAATCAACCTAAAACCAATTTGGAGGTTTTAGATTTCTGTTGGTTCTGGCAGTTAGAGAAAATTGTTGAAAAAAGTTCAGTTTGTATCAAATGTTTGACCTTTCAATAATTTCAGTCAATACTTACGATCCCTTGTCGTCTGGTGGGTCTCTAGGCCCGTAGCCTCCAGGCGGTGGTATGGGCCTAGCTCGGTACAGCAGACGTGGTTGACGAGTCAAATGGAGGAACCTTATCAAGCGCGGGTATCTGTAGCGGAACATTGCGTAGCGGTTCGAAAATGACTTGGACAATTGCGCACGAACCTGAAAAAAAAGAAATGTTATAATTGACTATTGTAGTAGCTGTATAAATTTTTCAAGTTTTTATACTTGGGTGGCGTGTCCCGACGTCGCTACGTGTCTACAATGTTGATATTTTAATAGTGTAAGGACTAGTATAAAGTATATTTTGAAAGATGCGTATAATAATATAATATATAATGCGTATCGTAGGACAAAGAACATTACAATAATATGTAAATAGAAAGGATCCCGTACCGGGAACTTGATTACATCTCAAATGTAATTTACTAGGGCGCATTAACCGTGTAAAACAGTTATACGCGAAAGTGAAAATATAACATTTGTAGTTATAAGAAAACTAATAAATTTCCCTTTTAAAGTAATTGAAAGAGATTCAACGAGTGTTAGTACATTTTGTATGTGACAATACAGATAGTACCTACATTTTTAATAACTAAATGGATGTGTCGCTTGTGCAATCTTAGTATATGGTTGAGTTAGTTAATATAGGTACTTATGTCAACGCAAAACCAGGTGCAACCTAATAAAAGGACTATAATAACGTTTTTACTGCTTATGAGATTTAGAATGTTTTGTGTTGTGTGACTTTAATCTTGTAACTTGTGATTTTATAGTAGGTACTTAATGTGCTTATCAGCGATAGTTTAGAGTTTGGTAACATGATCGAAATATCGTATCGTTCCGTTACATTACGATGACTACCGGATATTAGCCTACTACGTGGTTATTTTTTACTAGCTGACCCGCGCAACTTCGCTTGCGTCACGTAAGAGAGAATGCGTCATAATTTTCCCAGATTTTGTAAGGTTTCTCGTTGCTACTCCGCTTCTATTGGTCGTAGCGTGATGATATATAGCCCATAGCCTTCCTCAATAAATGGACTATCTAACACCGAAAGAATTTTTCAAATCGGACCCGTAGTTCCTGAGATTAGCCCGTTCAAACAAACAAACTCTTCTGCTTTATAATATTAAGTATAGATACTCGCGTATATTTATGTAGTATAGGCAGGCCCCCGTCACTCGGCCGTACCTACAGCTATAAGTTCCTACGAATTCGCGGGGCGTCGGCACCACTCCGAGAGTCGAGTGTCGACGCTCACGCGTAGAGCTCGTGCGTGCATTTATTAGAAGTTTTATGAGTAATATTATTATAAAAACGTTTAAAATAGAATGGCAGGTTTAAAGCATTGCTTATTTGATGGATGTTTGTCGAAAAAGAAGGACGAGGGATTGTCATTTTTTTCATTACCTACAGATGAGGAAAGCTAAGTTCAAATTCATTTAAAAACTATAAAACTTTACAGTACCTACATACCACAAAATAATAGTACTAACTATAATTAGTTACTTTGTTGATACTAACAATAATATGGACTCATGTCTGAATTATTAAGGAATTTGATACTTTATAATTACGAGAGCAACTTGCAAATATGACTTTTTGTTTATGGAGATATTTCAACGAATTTGGTATCAAATGAAAGGTCTAAGACTAAAACTATTTTATCCGTTTAAATGATATAAATCGGTTCACAGGTTTAGGACATATTATGAAGAATATAAAATAGTAAAAATGAAAACAAACCAAAACAGGTAGCAACGATGCGGCGAGCCGACAACCCTAGCGTCATAGGTAACGCGTTACTCTACGCCAGACAGTGACAGAGCAGAGCACTTATACGAGCTGAATTAGACTTTATTGCTTAGCAGCAAGAGTCGTTATTTCTATAAATTGTTACGGGGAGTGCGTGTTCTGTACTATATTATTTATTATTCTGTGGTATACTGATGTATTGTTTTTTTTTATCTAGCCTATTTCTGTGTCCCACTGCTGAGCAAAGGCCTCTCCCCTTTTTTTTTTTTTTTTACTTGGTTAATGCATGAAATTGCATCCCCAACGCCCGGGGGAGCGCTGGGGTATGTGGGGCTTTCCGAACCAGAAGGGCAAGGCCTACCCACTAAACCACCAAGGTGTTGCCTCCTCGCCGCTTAGTGCCGAGGCCACGTGAACGCCTTTAGCGCGGCCCCGACGCGGCCGTCCACAATGTGGACCCATCCACAGTGTGGGACGACACCCCAACACACGGGTGCCGTCCCCCCACATAGTGCAGTGGCCAGAAAACTCCCCCGAGTTTGCCAGCCAGGGGGCCTTCGGTTGCCGCATCACGCGGTGCGGCCCCGCCCAGTCGCGGAGGATAGGGTGCCCAGCAACGACACACTAGAACACCTCTTCCTCCGCGACTAGCCCCTCCAAAACCAGCCGGACCTACGTCGCCTCGGCCCAGCCGGCCGGCCGCTTTGGTCCCCCGGGTTAGTGCGGTACCGCCCAGACAGGGAAGCGGCCTCTCCAATGGGTCTCTCTTCGCTTCACCGCGGCCGAAGTGCGCCCTCACCTCAAGGCTCGCGGCTACTAAGCCCCCCCACCACAGCAAGGTGGAGACCCGTCGAGGGAGAAAGGCCTCTCCCCTAGACTTCCAGTCCCCTCGGCCGCTTGCTGCTTCCGGCCAACCTTCCAGGAACTCGTCCATGTCGTCCCGCCATCCCCGGCCGACCATCTTGTGGCACCCACTTCGTGGCTATATTAGCCTATCTCTCAGGGTGCATCCGGTGAACATGTCCGGCTTAATTCCACTTTAGCCTGGCGGTTTGTTTGCCCACTAATACACAGCATTTTTTTCGTTAGCCTACTTTTTTGTGTTGTGATGCTTGCAACGATAGATGTCTTACTTTAAATATAGTAAAGCAGATGGAAGATATTTTTCCAGGTTAGTCGTCTCTACCTAACGTGTCTTTTCGAAAGAAGACGGAACTAAACTTCGCCCAAATGTTGAGTCCTAGTTTCTTGACTACTATCACTGTAGAAGAACGCGTATGTTAGTTGCAATGTATCTAAATTGGTTGTCATTTGCATAGAAGGTACTTGATTGGTAATTATCTGAATGTGAAAAAATGCAGTTAAAGTTTGGGAAATTAATATACATGTAGGCGCGTCAACCTTTTTGTTGGTTTTAAATGCTGGCTAGTGACCGTTGACATAAGACATAACACCGAGCGCTGGGGAGGCGGCCATTATTAGAGAATTGGGTTGTCATGGTGGCGCACGCACCCACGTGTTGTGGTGGAATGTTAATCGAGTTAGATCATTACTATCCTTTATAATTCTGAATGTTGGACATTAATTAGTGAAAGGGCCTTTCGGGCGGCTTGAACAACTTTGACACTAGGTTGACCACTAACCATACGATGAGAGAGAGAGAGTGACTTAGTAAACGAGTGATAATTATATTGTGGACTATTTTGCGACTTAACAAGCCCTGGTCTCTTCGCCCTATTACCCACGTCAAAATGACTGACGAATTCCAATACGATGGCGTTTCTCCTACTCTAATGCCTTTATCAGAAGTGGAATGTTGAGGGCCTAATCTAGAGGAGATCAGCGGCGCGACCGCTGGCCAATCTAACATAAGCGAGCAGAATAAAAACATTCTGACAAACACGGAGGTGCTTTCATCTCGCTTGTTGGCGACTACACAGTATGCATCAACTAGCTCGCCGCCACATCTTGTCAAGTTTGATGCAGACGTAACTGATTCGGACATTGAAGGGGTAAATCCATGAAGTGCTTGGGAAGCTTGTTGAAGAATCGAATGCCGAGACCTACAAACGAATTGTGCACCTTGTGTAAACGATGATGGGGACCTAATCTGTGTCTGTTTCTGGTGTTATAATTGTACCCCCTTGATACGAAGAGATTGAATTCTTATCTTGTGTCTTCGAGAGCCCAACTGTTCAGAATGTTCTACGGTATTTCTATCCAAAAGACGACATGAGGACCACAAAAGGAGATAGATGCGAAGCAACCTCGTTTGAGTGACTCACGATTCATTGATACCTGTCACTTTTGTGGAAAACGTGGTAAAAAAATGGAGGAGTATCGCAAACGCCGGGGCACCATACAGTCGAAACCAGCTGAAGCAGAAGGGACGTGTTATGCGTACGAGAAGCCAGAAACCTACAAGCAGCAGCGCTCCGGCGCGCTAGGAAGTCCTGACTTGCGAACGATGGGCGAGTAGAGGTACACTGTCGACATCATCTGGTGAGATCATTTCTTTTCTTTTCCACAGTGGCTTGGCTTGCTCTCTGGTTAAGAGTAGTTTTGTTGAGAAATTACCCGGCACTAACCGTAACGAGATAGTTTATTTAACGGCGATCGGCGGGAAAGATGTTAAGTGTTTATCGCAAATCATTAGCTCTGTTACAATACAAGAAATCTCTCTATCTACACTGCTTCACGTCGTTTCTGATAATGTGATTTCAGATGCAATTATTATAGGAAGAGACATACTCGCAAAAGGAATCCATGTTGAAATTAATAGTGACAGTCTAAGTTTTCTTTGTACGCAAAGAAGTAAACATGTGCAAGATGCAAACAAGGTTGATTTTAACACTATTGAAACTGACGTTATTTATAGGTGACGACCGACTTGCACTAATGAGAATACTTAAAAAAAATATAACGCCTTCTTTGTTGACAGTATTCCAACTCGTCGCGTTTCGACTGGCACCTTAAAGATTGATTTAATATAGTCACATATGGTAGTTCGACGTCGTCTTTATGGGTTATCACCTGCTGACAAGGATATAGTCAACGAAAAAGTATAGTCTCTTCTAGATGCAGGTGTCATTCGTGAGAGCTCATCGCGGTTTGCCAGCCCGAGCTTGTTAGTCAAGAAGAAGGGTGGTTCGGAAAGGACGTGTGTAGATTATAGGGAGTTTAATGCCAACACTCATCCTGAACACTATCCACATTCCTAGAGTTGATGAACAGAAAGACCGATTGTAAAGGTTTCATACGCCTGAGTTACGTTTATGTTATTTTAATGGCTGATTGGAAAGGCCTCGGAAGCCTAAATCAAAGCCTAAAATGGCATGAGCCTAGTGCGCCCGGTCCATGGCTAAGGTTGGCTGGTCGGTAAGGGCTGTGTACGCCCGGTCCACGCCATGAAGATGTGTAGTCTGATCGGCTGGTCGAAGGGGCCCTATGCGCCCGGTCCACGCCGTGAAGTTGTGTTTTGTGATCGGCTGGTCGAAGGGGCCCTATGCGCCCGGTCCACGCCATGAAGTTGTGTATTGTGGTCGGCTGGTCGAAGGGGCCCTATGCGCCCGGTCCACGCCTTGTAACTGTGGTCGGCTGGTTGAAGGGGCTCTATGCGCCCGGTCCACGCCCTGTAACTGTGGTCGGCTGGTCGAAGGGGCTCTATGCGCCCGGTCCACGCCTTGTATCTGTGGTCGGCTGGTCGAAAGGGCTCTGTACGCCCGGTCCACGCCTTGTAACTGTGCTCGGCTGGTTGAAGGGGCTCTATGCGCCCGGTCCATGCTATGTCTATACGATTGTCCAAAGGTAAAGGTCACGTGCACCCGGGTCTTAATGCGTCTGGTCCATGTCTCAGTGATGCGTATTGTAGTCGTGAGAATATTGCACCCCGAATTGAGTTATCAAATTAGCTTTGTGTCAGGCATGGACGAGCTTACAATATACGTGAACGTACTGAAACTAATACGTGTAATCTTTCAGATGATTCTGTACGAGACTACTAATCGCACGAGGACGTGCTATAGTCAGGGTTGGCCGTGTAGGCGCGTCAACCTTTTTGTTGGTTTTAAATGCTGGCTAGTGACCGTTGATATAAGACATAACACCGAGCGCTGGGGAGGCGGCCATTATTAGAGAATTGGGTTGTCATGGGGGCGCACGCACCCACGTGTTGTGGTGGAATGTTAATCGAGTTAGATCATTACTATCCTTTATAATTCTGAATGTTGGACATTAATTAGTGACTTAGTAAACGAGTGATAATTATATTGTGGACTATTTTGTGACTTAAAAAGCCCTGGTCTCTTCGCCCTATTACCCACGTCAAAATGACTGACGAATTCCAATACGATGGCGTTTCTCCTACTCTTATGCCTTTATACATATATACAACGTGCCGCTCCAATGGCTTATTTCCATTAACGTATGGGTAGGTTTGGGGCTTAATAATCATTTAACAAACAAAAAAATAACATCGTTGGCTAATTGAAAATAAATTAATGTCACACATACTAAATAATAAAATAATATGATCAAAACTGTATCACTCTGTACAAACGATCAAAGTACATCAAACGGTGCGGCAACGTCCCGTGCGCCGCTCGTCCAATAGCAGAGTCGCAAGGAAAGAGAGGCTTTATTGTACAGCATTCTTTCTTATTTTAGTTTCATTGATACGAATGTCATATGACTCGTGAGCCAGGTGAACGAACTGTAATTTGTCAAAATTTGTCTTCTTCTACGATTAGGGTCTGCTCTCTCCCTTTCTCTTTCCGCTGCTTCCTTCTTTTTCATAACAATTTCACAAAATAGACCCATAGCCTTCCTCCGTCCGTCGGAAATGCATTTTTGACACCACAACTGATAAGGACAAATTTAAACCTATGTGTTCCCCTAAGGTCCGACGTGCTAAATCCCACTCTGTACACGATTGAAGTGTATGCTGAGCAGAATCCCGCTCATCAGAACAATGATGGCATTGCGCTGTCACTTCAGGGATCCCCTAACCTACCCTTATGTTGAAGGAAATAATTGGAGCTGGATCCATTGGAGCGGCACGTTGTATATGTCACGATGTCAAGAGCCCTCCAAGTAGGTTTGGAAACACAATATTAATCTCAATTAATTCTCAAGACTCTACGAATATACCTACCTCTATAGCTCGCCCGAGATAGTGCATTAATGTTGATGAGGTGCCGAGTTAATTTATAGATATACTAGCTGACCCATGCGGCTCCGCTCGAGTGAATTTCGTACTATTGGTCATTCGTTTGAGCACGCGCATTGCGAAGCACTCGATAGGTGTGGACGCACATAAAAATGCTAACAACTCTTTTGTCATCTAATGGTCATTTACGAAAGGGACCCGAAGGGCACACAATGTGACACAGGCTCAGGCAGGCCTGATTTCCTATGGTTACTTTCTTTTCCGCTCTCGTCTGTATCCGTACCAGTTTACAGTGTAAAATATAATACCTTATTATAGACTGACCATTGCTTACCCGTCTGGATTCAGAATATTATTATAGGTACAGACAGACCTATCTGCGCCGGAGCTCTTCACAGGCGTAATAATGTATACTTGCGATGATACGTCCGAAACCGCGTAACCCGTAATTATTTTTTATATATCATCCGTTGTTTATTTTTTAAAACTTACCACATAGTCTGTTTCATAGCTATCCAATTTATTTCCTTACGGGTAGACCGAGAGGAGCGCAGCGGAGAGGATTTTTTTAACGCACTTGAAAATCAACTTTAAAATCATCTAAATAAAGTGCATAATTGCTTGAACCTGACAAAAATGCTCGCGCGTCGTCGAGGACGCGCGGGTGTACCCGCGCGTCGCCGCCGGCATCGTACGAAAAATTTCAATGTTGTTACTGAGTTTAAAGAGGGAGAACGTCATTTTTAGTCTTCTTCAGCCAAAAGAGCAAGTATAATCATGGCCCAGTCCACCATCGTTGACGAATTTAGTGACAAACTGGCCTGTTTAATGTAGAATGGGAACTTAGAACGCTTTCCTCGCGCAGACTCGAGCAGTCGCGAGCATGCTCGAGCATTCGCGAGCCGTAAAGAAAATGCTCGAGACCGCGCGAGGATTATTCCGGTCTGTCTGCGCTGACCCTTATGTTGTGAAATGGATTACAACGCCATCTATGGTCTCTTTAGGGAAACGCAGGTTCGAAAGATTTCTACGTAAGTACTTTTTTCAATTTTCAAAAAATCTATGAAATTTGATGCGATAAAAAGTATCCTATAAGTTGCTCCACTACTTATTCTATGCATATACCAAATTTCAGAGCATTCTATCCTCTAGTTTTTACGTGACAGCGTAACATACAGACGGAGGACAGACAGACAGACAGACAGACAGAAAAGAAAATTAAAAATTGCAGATTCGGTATCAGTATCCGTTACTAAACATCCCCCATTGATTTTTTTTTAAATATATTCAATGTACAGAATTGACCTCTCTACAGATTTATTATAAGTATAGATTAAAGAAATTTACCTCCGTATTACACAAGCAGTAGATCATGGCGAGAGCGAACCCTTGGAAGGACCTTAGGAAGTGTGTGGTGTAAGACCAGAGCGCGAACGCCCATACCGGCCCCCCCACCGGTCCTTCAGACATGCTCAGTATGTTCGTGATACCAAGTAGCGGGAGTAAGACCATTGCGGCTTTTACTGCTTTTCTGTTGACAAAATAAACCATTGAAAACTTTGAACTCTTGACTCTAGCCATATACTATCGCATGTTCTATAATGTTCATTCGTGGCTTGGTAACAACAGCCGCTCGGATCGGACCCTAGAGTTAAGTCATTTACCATCTCATAGGTACATAGCGAGCTCCTTCGTATTTCGGAGGGCTCGTGTTGATTGTAATGTCTGTAGAAAATCGCGTTATAGGCTAGCTGAAAATAAGCTACTGATTTTACGTTTTTTTTAAACAGATTTCTGGTGGTCACATCACGTCCTAAATTTCGTTATAGTCGATATATTGTTTCTACTTGTAACTTTTTGATAGCTTTATATAAGAAAATGAAACGGATGTACATTTTTTTTTATACAATCCTAATCAAGTACTTAAATAAGTAGCGTTATTTCTTATAGTGTATGGTCGTATTGAGTAGCGAGTATTTAACGTTAAAATTATAAGCAAGGCATTAGTTTCTAGTATGAAGCGGAACTGGACTCAATTTAATTTTATTGCCTTCGAAATCGAAAGAATTACATCAGTACGAAATTCCAACACGGCCCACAATTAATAAATGTGAGGCCGTGTTGGAATTTGGAACGTGTAATTTGTAACGGCAAATATTTCTCCTACACGGGCATCGAGGCATAAACAGGAAATTGTAGGTGTATCCTCTTGTCTATATTAAGATTATAAAGAGGAAAGGTTTGATTTTTTGTTTGTTGTTTGAAGCGAATACGCTCCAAAACTACTGAACCGATTTAAAAAAATATTTCACCGTTGGCATGCTACACTGTTCGTAAGTAACATAGGCTATGTTTCATTTTCAAAAAATTGGGGATGCTTACTAAAACTTGAATAATCTAACCCAAGGTGTAAAAAAATTAACAAAAAACTTCCTTTAATGGCGTGCGCTGCGAAAACTACACTCAGCGGCAAAAAAAGTGGCCCAAAGTAAAACCACGATAAAACTTTTTATAATAACAATACATGGTTATTATTTTAGCTATAACTATTAGTTAAACAGTTTATACACAAGTTTAGTTACAATTTGCACTAAATAGTCGTAATTTATTATCAAAAATGGGAAAGATTAAAAAAATACAGCTCTTTTCGAAATCGCTTATTGAAAGTTTTCGCAAAAAACTAATTCTGCACCAAAAGAAAAAACCAAGTTTATACCACGTGTTAACTCCTCTAGCATTTATGTTGACCTGCATGCGTTCTGGCATGCTTTGGAAGATGTTTTAATTTCTTCTTGAAGAATTTTATCTCACACTCTGACTAGAGCGGTTCTTAGCTCACCAAGTGATTCTGGTGGGTTGGGCATTGCACGTACACTATTTTTTAGCATGTGCCAGACATGTTCTACGGGGTTGATGTCTGGATTGGGAGCAGGCTAAGCCAGTTCTTAAATCCCCATATCAGCAAGGTACGATTCCACAACGCGGGCGCTATGAGCGCGCGCATTAAACTGCACTAGAGTTAATTCTCCCGACCAATGAAATCCATAAGTGGTACAATATGGTCTTGGTGGATTTCTTCAATGTACCCGGCTGCTGTTAGGCGCTGATCTACGATGACAAGCTCCGTACGTGCCTCCAAACATACACCTCCCCACAGCATAACAGACCCACCTTTGTAACTGACCGTCTGACGTGTTGTGTTGGGAAGAAACCGTTCTTAGTGGCGTCTGCACACTCTCTCACGACCATTTGGTGCTCTTAATCCTACTCAGCACTCATTGGTAAACAAGAATTTGCTCCATTGGTCGATGGACCAATTCACATGTTTCCGAGCAAACCGTAATCGCCCAACTCGATGGTGTCTCTCGAGTTCTGGTACTCGGGCTGGTCTTCCTGCCCGTAAGTTACGTTCTCTTATCCTTCGCCTGATGTTCCGTTCACTAAGAATGACTCCGCGTGCCGCTCGAAGGCTCTAGTGAATCTCAAACGCTGTCAGAAAGCGGTTTCTCAGCACTTCGAGGTTAACAAATCGGTCATCTCTGGCGGATGTACATCGTGTTCGTCTACTTCCTGGTCGCCGCGTGTAGAGACCAGTCTCACGATACCTAATAATCGCAAACCTTAAAGTGGTACGCGATACATTGAAAAATACAGCCACCTCTCAATGGTAATCCCTGATCGGACAACAAGACCACCTAAGCCACTTGTTCAGCAGTAAGTGGCATCTTCAAATCTTTTCTAAAATCTTAATAGACCCATAATCAATAAAAATCATCAAAAAAATCGTTTCCGTGCAGCAATATTTCAAAATACAGAATTCAACTGACCTCTTGAATCAACACTGAAATCAGCTCTAACACACATTGTTAGAAAAAGATATCCGTCACTTAAATTAATTTCAAATTAAACACTTCATTAAACTAAACAGATCACTTCGCAACTACTTACAACAATATATCTCTCATATATTACTTAATTTGTTTACAAATTCACGATAAACGCTTGGGCCACTTTTTCTGCCGCTGAGTGTATTAATGATAGAACAAAATGATGTATTACAAATTTTAGGACACATCACTATCTATAAAAAATGTCGCTTCAGCATGTCTCTATCTTTTATAGTTACGTCTCAATAAGCGTCCCTTAATTAAAAACATGAAAAATTATATACCACCGCTAGAAAAGGCTCTTTATTCATATCTATTTATTTTGATAAGGATCAATAATCCTTATCAAAATAGATGGATCCTTATCAAAATAGATCCTTATAAAAGATGCCTTCTAACCTAACCTACCCATGTCGCTTTGCCCAAAACTCCTTCTTTATAACTATGTCACAGTATATAATTATACCGTGAAATAGTTATAAACATAGTTATGAAGTAGGGTTTTTTTAAATATATCGTAACATAGTTTTTAAACTCTGGCTTGTTCGGACTTTTACCGTTGAGAGTTGGTAAATCTTAGGTTTTACCGGAAAATCTCAGGATTTACCACAGATCGGGCTTTTACAGTAACATATACATAAAATATAGGTAAATAAATAATTAATTTAATTGTATTATATGTTTAGTGACCATATTATTACGTTCGTGTATGTATATCAAATTTGTATTTTTAGAATTTCTTCAGTACTATTATAATTATGTCATTGTGGTTAACCATTTTGATATAATAGTTTTGGCCTCTCGCAAAGACTTATCTTTGATGTTGCAGTGTTTGAGAACCGCATTATAAACATGGACTTTAGCAAATTGTCCAAAGCGCCGAGCAAACACTGTTTTAACTGCTGGTTTTGGTAGACGGAACATTCTTCGGTTGATTAACTCTTGGTACTCATTCGAGACTAGAACAATCTTGTGTACTAAGGTTAACATCTTGAGAATGTATAATTGTCTAACACTGAGTACGTTGCTGTCAGCATATAATAATAATAATAATAATGTGTTGGCTTCGGCCCCACGCACGCCTTCCAAATGTCCGGGACTCTGTAGTCCCGAGATATAAAAGAGACGTACATAATAATAAAAACTTTATTCATGAAATTAGATTGTAGCTTACATGGTATAGTTACAAGATATTATGTGTATGATACAATAACAATTGATTAAAAATCGACAATAAAATGTAGTCTACAATACAGATGGGTGGTGTACTTACTTTTCCTAGAGAGGCTACTAGGTAGCCTGTGTTTAGGAGTTACAGTGCCAATCCCCTATTGGTTATTAATGTAAATATTGCGTGTTCTCAATCAGTGCAATGTATTAATACAATAATCTATATCTTTTATCGCATTTCTATACACAATTATAACATAATGTACTATCGAACCAACTGAATCATGACCCATTTTGCCGATAATTCGCTTGACACCGTCAAAACAGTAAGAATTTCATCTTTAGCGTCAAAGTTGCACTTAGGACATTTTAAACACGCATACGACTGTGTTATGATGTATTACGACTACAGACAACTTTGACCTTTGTTATTACAGTACGTAGATACGTTTTCGATAAATCACTCTTAATTTGAATCTAGAATGTAAATAGTCTAAACTCTTTTCACTACGAAAAAACCTATTTCTGTCAAATATCAAATAGCACGTCATTTAGATATCTGTGAAACGATTAGGGTAACCACTATAGTCATTGCCCATCATACAGTGATTGCCAATGTTAAGGAATAATACGTTTATTTTAATTTCTAAAGTAACCAGTTCAAATTTATTGCGATTTATGTCACTTTTAGAATATTGGTAACATTTTTAATTTATAGAACTCATGTCCGACGTTTGTGCGA